>NW_027182728.1:0-28312 GCF_040807025.1 Struthio camelus
GGTGAATCTGCCCCCTGGGGGTCTGGGGGGGGGGACCTGGCTCCTGGGGGGGATCCGGGGGGGGTAAACCCCGGGGGGGGGTGAATCTGCCCCCTGGGGGTGTGGGGGGGGGATCTGGCTCCTGGGGGGGGGTCTGGGGGTCTGGGGGGGGGGTGAACCTGGCCCTGGGGGGGGATCTGGCTCCTGGGGGGGGTCTGGGGGGGGAAACCCCCGGGGGGGGGGGTGAATCTGCCCCCTGGGGGTGTGGGGGGGGGATCTGGCTGCTGGGGGGGTCCGGGGGGAGAAACCCCGGGGGGGGTGAATCTGCCCCCTGGGGGTGTGGGGGGGGGATCTGGCTCCTGGGGGGGGGTCTGGGGGTCTGGGGGGGGGAACCCCGGGGGGGGGTGAACCTGGCCCTGGGGGGGGGATCTGGCTCCTGGGGGGGGTCTGGGGGGGGAAACGCCCGGGGGGGTGAATCTGCCCCCTGGGGGTGTGGGGGGGGGATCTGGCTGCTGGGGGGGTCCGGGGGGGAAACCCCGGGGGGGGTGAATCTGCCCCCTGGGGGTGTGGGGGGGGGATCTGGCTCCTGGGGGGGGGGTCTGGGGGTCTGGGGGGGGGGAACCCCGGGGGGGGGGTGAACCTGGCCCTGGGGGGGGGATCTGGCTCCTGGGGGGGGGTCTGGGGGGGGGAAACCCCTGGGGAGGGGGGTGAATCTGGCCCTGGGGGGGTCCTTGGGGGTCTGGGGGGGGTGAACCTGGCTCCTGGGGGGGGGCTGGCTCCTGGGGGGGATCCGGGGGGGGGGGAACCCCGGGGGGGGTGAATCTGCCCCCTGGGGGTCGGGGGGGGACCTGGCTCCTGGGGAGGGGGGTCAACCCTGGGGGGGGGTGAACCTGGCCTGGGGGGGTCCTTGGGGGTCTGGGGGGGGTGAACCTGGCTCCTGGGGGGGGTCTGGGGGGGGGGAACCCCGGGGGGATGAACCTGGCCCTGGGGGGGGAACTGGCTCCCGGGGGGGGTCTGGGGGGGGGGAAAACCCTGGGGGGGGGGGTGAACCTGGTCCTGGGGGGAGGGTGAACCGGCCCCTTGGGGGGGGGGTCCTGGGGGTCTGGAGGGGGAACCTGGCTCCCGGGGGGGTCCTGGGGGTCTGGGGGGGGGGGCAAAACCCCTTTGGGGGGGGGGCTGAGCCTGCCCCCTGCAGGGGTCCCTGGGGGGGGTGAAACCCCCTGGGGGGGGGATGAATCTGCCCCCTGGGAGGTCCTTGGGGGTCTGGGGGGGGGACCTGGCTCCCAGGGGGGGTCCTGGGGGTCTGGGGGGGGGAGACCCCGGGGGGGGTGAACCTGCCCCTTGGGGGGGGGTCCTGGGGGTCTGGGGGGGGGCAAAACCCCTTTGGGGGGGCTGAGCCTGCCCCCTGGGGGGGTCCTTGGGGGTCTGGGGGGGGGGTTGATCCCTTTTGGGGGTGCTGGGGGGGGGGCTGACCCCTCGTGGGGGGGTAATTAACCCCCTTTGCACGGGGGGGGGGTTTAACCCCTTTTAGGACCCCGTGGGGTCTGGGGGGGGGGGTCTGAGCCCATCTCGGGGCGGGGGAGCCCCTTTTTGGGGGGGGGGGTCGGCGCCCCCCCACGGCGCCGTCCCCCCCCCAGGATGGTGCGGGGCGACCCGCGGGCCATCGTCGAGTACCGGGACCTGGACGCCCCCGAGGACGTCGACTTCTTCTAGCCCCCCCGGCCCCCCCCCTTTTGATACGGCCCCGGCCCCCCCGTTTGTACATGCCCCCCCCCCAAATAAAGGCCCCGTGGGGCAGCACCCACCGCCGGCCCGGCCTGGTCTGTCTCTTGGGGGGGGGGGTCCTTGGGGGGCTGGGGGGGGCCCAGGGGCAATGGGGGGGGTGCGTTGGGGTCCCCTGGGGGGGGCTGGGGGTGACTTGGGGGGGCGATGTGGGGCGCTTTAAGGGGGACAGTGGGGGCCTGGGGGGAACTTGGGGGTCCCGGGGGGGGTGAAGGGTCCCGGGGGGGCTGGGGGGGCACTTTAAGGGGGATATTGGGGCCCTCTGTGGGGCCGGGGGGGGAGGTTGGGGGTCCCCAGGGGGGACGTGGGGGTCACTGAGGGCATCTGTGGGGCTGGGGGGAACTTGGGGGTCCCCGGGGGGGCTGGGAGTGACTTGGGGGGGGCCCTGGGGCGATGTGGGGCGCTTTAAGAGGGACATTGGGGGGCGGGGGGGAACTTGGGGGTCCCCGGGGGGGGGTCTGTGGGGTGGGGGCGGAGCCATCTCTAGGGCGTGACCCCCCCGGACGCCTGGGCCCCCCCCCCCATCACGCAGGTGCAGCTGGAGACTTCATTTTTTATTGGTTAAAAGAGCAGGGGGGCGGGACCTCCCCTGGCCAATCGGAAGCTGCCGTTGGCTGCCTCTCCAGCCAACCAGCAACCTCCCCAGGGCAGCGCCTCCCCCAGCTCGCTCCCCATTGGCTGGGGTCCTCGTGCTCCCAGCACCCCATTGGATGCAGCTGCACAGCCTCCCTGATTGGCTGCTCTGCCAGCCAATGAGAGGGGAGCCAGCGCCTCATTGGCTGTCGCCCAGCAACGGCCATGACGCAAGCAAAGCTCCACTACCCTCATTGGCTGGCCGACAGCTGAGGGTGCCACAGCCAATCAGGAGGAGGCAGCGGTCACCCACTGCTTTCCTATTGGCTGGCAGCTCTGCAGTGCTTCAGGCCAATCAGGGCCTGTCAGACAGCGAGCCCCCCCCCCCCATTGGCCAGTAGCTCGACCAATAGGAAGGGGGGTGCCAGGGAGCTCCACCCCTTAAAGCGACAGACCGCAGTTTGGGGGGCAGCAGGTCCCGGAGGGGCCCCCAGAGGCCGGGGGAGGGGGGGGGGGGCCGGGACGCCGGGGTCCCCCGGACGCCGGGGCCCCTCAGAGGGCCATGGCGAGCCAGCCGAGGATGAGGAGGGAGCCGCCGACGGGGGCGGCGCGGCTCAGCCCGGGGTCGCCCGTCACCGCCTGGTAGTAGAAGGGGCCGCAGAAGAGCCCCAGCCCCCCGCAGAGCAGGGTGCCGGCCTGGGGGGGGGGGGGCGGGGTCAGCGCGCCCGGACGCCTGGGCCCCCCGCCCGGACGCCTGGGCCCACCCGAACCACACCCGGACGCCTGGGCCCCTCCCAGACACCTGGGCCTCCCGCCCGGACGCCTGGGCCCACCCGAACCACACCCGGACGCCTGGGCCCCTCCCGGACACCTGGGTCCCCTGGACACCTGGGCCCCCCGCCCGGACGCCTGGGCCCACCCAAACCACACCCGGACGCCTGGGCCCCTCCCGGACGCCTGGGCCCCTCCCAGACACCTGGGTCCCCCGGACACCTGGGCCCCCCGCCCGGACGCCTGGGCCCACCCGAACCACACCCAGACGCCTGGGCCCCTCCCGGACACCTAGGTCCCCCCCCCGGACGCCTGGGCCCACCCGAACCACACCCAGACACCTGGGTCCCCAAACGCCTGGGACTGCCTGGACCCCTCCCGGACGCCTGGGCCCAGACACTCGAGACCTACTGAGACATCTGGGTCCCTCCCTGATCCCTGGGCCCCCCCGGACGCCTGGGTCCCTCCCGGACGCCTGGGTCCCCCCGGATGCCTGGGTCCCCCCCCGGATGCCTGGGTCCCCCGGATGCCTGGGCCCCCCCAGACGCCTGGGTCCCTCCCGGACACCTGGGTCCCTCCCTGATGCCTGGGTCCCCCCCCCGGATGCCTGGGTCCCCCGGATGCCTGGGCCCCCCCGGACGCCTGGGTCCCTCCTGGATGCCTGGGCCCCCCAGACACCTGGGCCCCCCGGACACCTGGGCCCCTCCTGGACACCTGGGCCCCTCCCGGACGCCTGGGCCCCCCGGACGCCTGGGCCCGAGCGGGGGGGGCACGGACACGCACCAGGGCGGGGTGGCGGCAGCGGGGCAGCGCCAGCAGCGCCAGGCTGTGCAGCACGTGGTACCGGTTCGCCGTCTCGTAGAGCTGCGGGCAGGCGCGTCAGGGCGGGGCCCAGGCGTCCGGGCGGGGCCCAGGCGTCCCGTCCCGCCCCCCCCCCAGCTCACCTCCTTCTGGTACTCGTCCCGGTCGCTGCGGCGGAAACCTGCGGGGGGGGGGGGAACGTCAATCACGGGCCGGCTCCGCCTCCCCGTCCCGGTTCCGGTCCCGCCCCCCCGGTTCCGGTTCCCCCCCGGTTCCGGTCCCCCCCCGTCCCGGTTCCGGTCCCGCCCCCCCCGGTTCCGTTTCCCCCCGGTTCCGGCCCCCCCCGTCCCGGTTCCGGTCCCGCCCCCCCCGGTTCCGGTTCCCCCCGGTTCCGGTTCCCCCGGTTCCGGTCCCCCCCCCGGTTCCGGTCCCGGTCCCGGCCCCCCCGCACCGTGGGCCCCGTAGGCCGCCGCCGCCACCGCCGCGGCGCCGCTGAGCGCCCCGACCCGCACCCAGCCGCCCGCCGCTCCCGCCATGGCCCCCGCGCGCTTCCGCTTCCGGGCCCGGGCCCCGCCCCCGCGCTCGCGCCCCAGCCAATCCGCGCCGCCGCCCGCCCCCGCGGGGGCCAATGGAGGCCGGCGGCGGAACGCGCGCTCCCATTGGCGGAGCGCCCCGCCGCTCCCGCTCCCGGCGGCCAATGGGAGCGAGGCGGCCGGGCCCGCCTCCCGGCGGCAGGTGAGTGAGCGGCGCGCGCCCTCTGCCGGCCGCGCCGGGGGCCCAGGCGTCCGGCCATCCCCCCCCCCCCCCAACGAGGGGCCCAGGCGTCCGGCCATCCCCCCCCCCCAACGAGGGGCCCAGGCGTCCGAGACCCCCCCCCAACCCCAACGAGGGGCCCAGGCGTCCGGCCATCCCCCCCCCCCAACGAGGGGCCCAGGCGTCCGAGACCCCCCCCCCAACAAAGGGCCCAGGCGTCCGGGCTGTCCCCTAAGAAGGGGCCCAGGCGTCTGAGACCCCCCCACCACGAGGGGCCCAGGCGTCTGGGCTCCCCCAACAAAGGGCCCAGGCGTCCGGGCTGTCCCCTAAGAAGGGGCCCAGGCGTCCGAGACCCCCCCCAACAAAGGGCCCAGGCGTCCGGGCTCCCCCAACAAAGGGCCCAGGCGTCCGGGCTGTCCCCTAAGAAGGGGCCCAGGCGTCTGAGACCCCCCCACCACGAGGGGCCCAGGCGTCCGCGCTCCCCCAAGGGGCCCAGGTGTCCGAGACCCCCCCCAACAAAGGGCCCAGGCGTCCGGGCCCCCCCCCCCCAACAAAGGGCCCAGGCATCCAGGCTGTCCCCTAAGAAGGGGCCCAGGCGTCCGAGACCCCCCCACCACGAGGGGCCCAGGCGTCCGGGCTCCCCCAACAAAGGGCCCAGGCGTCCGGGCTGTCCCCTAAGAAGGGGCCCAGGCGTCTGAGACCCCCCCACCACGAGGGGCCCAGGCGTCCGGGCTCCCCCAACAAGGGGCCCAGGCGTCCGAGACCCCCCCCCAACAAAGGGCCCAGGCGTCCGGGCCCCCCCCCCCAACAAAGGGCCCAGGCGTCCAGGCTGTCCCCTAAGAAGGGGCCCAGGCGTCCGAGACCCCCCCAACGAGGGGTCCAGGCGTCCGGGCCCCCCCCAACAAGGGGCCCAGGCGTCCGAGCCCCCCCGCCCCCCAACGAGGGGCCCGCAGCGCCCCCCCGCGGCCTGGCGCAGCCGCCGAGCTCTGCCTTGCTGCCCCCCCCACCCCCCCCCCGCACGGGGGCCCAGGCGTCCGGGTGCCCCCCACCCCCCCCCCGCACGGGGGCCCAGGCGTCCCGGTATCACAGCCCTGCCGCCCTCCTCCGCAGCCCCCCCAGAACCGCTCCCTCCGAGCTTGGCGGTGGAGGGGCCCAGGCGTCCGAGCCGCCCCCCACCCCACCCCAAACACAACACTCCTCCTGCGGGGGCCCAGGCGTCCGGGCCGGGCGGTACCGGGGGCGGTGCGGGGGGGGGGGGGCCGGTCCGGCGCCGCCCCCCGGAGGCGGCTCCCGGTTCCCGCAGCCGCTCCCGGCGGGAGGGAGCAGCGCGGCCGCTCCCGGCCCGGCCCCGCCCGCCGCCGCCGCCGCCGCCGCCATGGCCCGGCCCCGGCCCCGGCCCCGGCCCGGCCCCGCCCGCCGCTAGGCCCGGCCCGGCCCAGGTAGGCGCCGCCGCCGCTGCGGGCCCGGACGCCTGGGCCCCTCTGGACTGGGGGGGGCTCGGACGCCTGGGCCCCTCGGGCTGTGGGGGGTGATGGATGGGGAGGGCTCGGACGCCTGGGCCCCTCTGGATGGGGTGGGGGGGGCTCGGACGCCTGGGCCCCTCGGGCTGTGGGGGGTGATGGATGGGGAGGGCTCGGACGCCTGGGCCCCTCTGGATGGGGTGGGGGGGGCTCGGACGCCTGGGCCCCTCGGGCTGTGGGGGGTGATGGATGGGGAGGGCTCGGACGCCTGGGCCCCTCTGGATGGGGGGGGGGGCTCGGACGCCTGGGCCCCTCGGGCTGTGGGGGGTGATGGATGGGGAGGGCTCGGACACCTGGGCCCCTCTGGATGGGGGGGGGGGGGCTCGGACGCCTGGGCCCTTCTTGAGGTGGGGGGGGGGGGGCTCAGACTCCTGGGCCCCTTGGGCTGTGAGAGGTGATGGATGGGGAGGGCTCGGACGCCTGGGCCCTTCTTGGAGGGGGGGCTCGGACGCCTGGGTCCTCTTGGCCCAGGGGGGTGATGGATGGATGAATGGGGGGGGCACTCGGACGCCTGGGCCCCTTGTTGGGGGGGGGGGAGCCCGGACACCTGGGTCCTCTGGGCCTGGAGGGTGATGGATGGATGGGGGGGGAGCTCGGACGCCTGGGCCCCTTGCGGGGGGGAGCTCAGACACCTGGGCCCTCTAAGGGGGGGCAGCCCGGACGCCTGGGCCCTCTGGGCCCTCTGGGCTGATGGTGGACGGGGTGGCGGGGGGGGGGGGGCCAGGACACCTGGGCCCCCTCTGAGCTCGGTACGATGGTGGGGGGGGGGTGCGTGCGAGCCCCGGACGCCTGGGCCCTGCGGTGGGGGGGGGGGGGGGGGCGGGCAGCAAGGCCGCCCGGACGCCTGGGTCCCCGGCCGGGGATGCGGCCGGAACTCCGGTTGCCAGGGCGACGCTCCGGGCTCCATCGCCGCGGCAACGCGGCCGGGGGGGGGGGGGGGAGCCGGACTGACGCTCGGTCCTGCTCCTTCTCCCCCTGGTCCTCCCTGTCCGTCTGTCCGTCCATCCATCCGTCCCTCTGTCCATCCCTGCATCCGTCCATCCGTCCGTCCCTCTGTCCATCCCTCCATCTGTCCCTCCGTCTGTCCATCCATCCCTCCATCCGTCCATCCCTCCATCCATCCATCGCTCCATCCATCCATCCGTCCCTCCGTCCATCCGTCCCTCCGTCCGTCCATCCCTCCGTCCGTCCATCCCTCCGTCCGTCCATCCCTCCGTCTGTCCATCCGTCCCTCCATCCGTCCATCCATCCATCCGTCCCTCCGTCCATCCGTCCCTCCGTCCGTCCATCCCTCCGTCCGTCCATCCCTCCGTCCGTCCATCCGTCCCTCCATCCGTCCATCCGTCCATCCGTCCCTCCGTTGATCCGTCCGTCCGTCCATCCCTCCATCCCTCCATCCATCCCTCCGTCTGTCCCTCCGTTGATCCGTCCGTCCGTCCATCCGTCCATCCGTCCCTCCCGCTCTTCTTCCCGTCCCTCCTCCTCGTCTCTCCACCCCCCTCCTCCACCCTCCTCCTCCACCGACCCTGCGTCCATCTCCCCGACCATGCCTCCGCGCCGTCCCTCTTCTCCATTCACCCTCTGTCCATTTCTCCTCCTCGTATCTCCATCTCTCCATCCATCCCTCTTCTCCATTGCCTCTCCGTCCATCCCTTCTCCTCCTCTCTCCATCTCTCTTCTGCCTTATCCCTCCATCCCTCCCTCCGTCCATCCCTCCTCTCCCTTGTCCCTCCGTCCATCCCTCTTCTCCATCTTCTCTCCATCCATCTCTCCCTCCATCCGTCTTCTCCATTGTCCCTCCATCCATCTCTCCATCTATCTCTGTCCGTCTTCTTCACTGTCCCTCCATCCATCCCTCCATCCATCCCTCCTCCTCCTCATCTCTCCATCCATCTCTCCATCCATCTCTCCATCCATCTCTCCATCCATCCATCTTCTCCATTGCCCCTCCATCCATCTCTCCATCCTCCCGTCTTCTCCATTGCCCCTTCATCCATCTCTCCATCTATCTCTCTATCTATCCGTCTTCTTCACTGTCCTTCCATCCATCCCTCCTCCTCCTCATCTCTCCGTCCATCTCTCCATCCATCTCTCCATCTCCATCCTTCCCTCCATCCACCCGTCTTCTCCATTGCCCCTCCATCCATCTCTCCATCCATCTCTCCATCCATCCGTCTTCTCCATTGCTCCTCCGTCCATCTCTCCGTCCATGTCTCCATCCATCTCTCTTCTCTGCTGTCCCTCCGTCCATCCCTCCTGCTCCTCCCCACCTCCCCGTCCGTCCCCGCAGCCCCGCCGCCGCCGCCGCCATGGAGCGCAACAGAGGGGCCGCGCGCTAGGCCCCCGCCGCCGCCCGCCATGCTGCCGCTGCTGGCGCTGGCGCTGTGGGCGCCCGCCCTGGCCCCCGCCGCCCCGCCGCCGCCGCCGCCTTCCTCCTCCTCCTCCTCCTCCTCCTCGCCGCCGCCGCCGCCGGACCCCCGCTTCCCCGTGGTGCCCACCCAGTACGGGCGGCTGCGGGGCGCCCGCCGCGACCTCAGCAACGAGCTGCTGGGCCCGGTGGAGGCCTTCCTGGGGGTGCCCTACGCCGCGCCGCCCCTGGGCCCCCGGCGCTGGGCGCCCCCCGAGGCGCCGGCCGCCTGGGCCGGGGTGCGCGACGCCACCGCCTTCGGGCCGGCCTGCCCCCAGAACCTGCGCGGGGGGCTGCCCGCCCTCATGCTGCCCCTCTGGTTCACCGACAACATGGAGGCCGCCGCCGCCCACGTGGCCCGGCAGAGCGAGGACTGCCTCTACCTCAACCTCTACGTGCCCACCGAGGACGGTACGGAGGCGGGGGGTGGGGTAGGGGGGGCGCGGGAGGTGGTCTCCCCCTCCATCTCTACGTGTCCGCCGAGGGTGGTGCGGCTATGGGGAGAAATGGGGCGGGAACGGGCGAAACGGAGCATGGGAGGTGGCCTCTTCCTCCATCTCTACGTGTCCACCAAGGTTGGTGCAGATTCGGGGAGGAACGGGGTGGGAACGGGTGAAACGGGGCATGGGAGGTGGCCTCTCCCTCCATGTCTACGTGTCCACCAAGGTTGGTACGGCTATGGGGAGAAATGGGGCGGGAACGGGCAAAACAGGGCGTGGGAGGTGGCCTCTCCCTCCATGTCTACGTGTCCGCCAAGGGTGGTGCGGCTATGGGGAGAAATGGGGCGGGAACGGGTGAAACGGGGCACGGGAGGTGGCCTCTTCCTCCATCTCTACGTGTCCACCAAGGTTGGTACGGCTATGGGGAGAAATGGGGCAGAAACGGTCAAAACGGGATGTGAGATGGCCTATTCCTCCATCTCTACATGTCCGCCAAGGTTGGTACAGATTTGGGGAGGAACGGGAATGGGGCGGAAACGTGGCGCGGGAGGTGGCCTCTTCCTCCATCTCTATGTGTCCACCAAGGTTGGTGCAGATTCGGGGAGGAATGGGGTGGGAACGGGCGAAACGGGGCGTGGGAGGTGGCCTCTTCCTCCATCTCTATGTGTCCACCAAGGTTGGTGCAGATTCGGGGAGGAATGGGGTGGGAACGGGCGAAACGGGGCGTGGGAGGTGGCCTCTTCCTCCATCTCTACGTGTCCACCAAGGTTGGTACAGATACGAGGAGAAACAGTGTGGGAACGGGCAAAACAGGGTGTGAGTGGTGGCCTCTCCCTCCATGTCTACGTGCCCACCAAGGTTGGTACAGATATGGGGAGAAACGGGGCAGAAATGGTCCAAACGGGGTGCGGGAGGTGGTCTCCCTCCATGTCTACGTGCCCACCGAGGACGGTATGGTGGAAAACGGGCAAAACGGGCAAAACCAGGGGAAACAGGACAAAACGGTCAAAACGCCGGGGTCCGGCCTCTCCCCCCCCCCCCCCCGCTCGCCCACCGAGGACGGAACGGGGGAAAAACAGGGGAAAATGGGGAAAAGCGGGGGGGAAGGGGGTGGGGGGAGACGGGTCCCCGTCCTGTCCCGGGGTCGGCGCAGCCCGGACGCCTGGGTCCCTGCTCCGCTTGGGCCCCGAGCTGGAGCGGCCCCTGCGCCCTGCCGTCCCCCTCCCTCCCTCCATCTCTCCGTCCCTCCATGTCTCCATCCTCATCCCTCCGTCCTCATCCCTCCTTTCTCCATCCCTCCGTTGTCCATCTCCATCCCTCCATCATCCGTCTCTCCATCCCTCCTTTCTCCATCCCTCCGTTGTCCATCTCCATCCCTCCATCATCCGTCTCTCCATCCCTCCGTCCTCATCCCTCCGTTGTCCATCTCCATCCCTCCATCATCCGTCTCTCCATCCCTCCTTTCTCCATCCCTCCATTGTCCATCTCCATCCCTCCATCATCCGTCTCTCCATCCCTCCGTCCTCATCCCTCCGTTGTCCATCTCCATCCCTCCATCATCCGTCTCTCCATCCCTCCGTCCTCATCCCTCCGTTGTCCATCTCCATCCCTCCATCATCCGTCTCTCCATCCCTCCTTTCTCCATCCCTCCATTGTCCATCTCCATCCCTCCATCTCTCCATCCCCCCCTTTCTTCATCTTCATCCCTGTCTCCTTTCTCTCTCTCCATCACTCCATCATCCATCCCGCCATGCTCCATCCCTGTCCTGTCTCCATCCCTCCTTCCTCCATCCCTCCATCCCTTGGTCCCTCCATCCCTCTGTCCCCCCTTGTCCATCCCTCCGTCCCTCTGTCCCCCCATGCTCCATCCCTCCTTCCTCCATCCCTTCATCTCTCCATCCCTCTGTCCTGCCTTGTCCATCCCTCCTGTCCATCCCTCTGTCCCCCCATGCTCCATCCCTCCATCCCTCCTTCCTTCATCCCTCCATCTCTCCATACCTCGCTCCCTCCTCCCTCCATCCCCCTTGTCCATCCCCCCTTGTCCATCCTTCCATCCCTTGGTCCCTCCATCCCCCCTCGTCCATCCCTCTGTCCCTCCATGCTCCGTCTCTCCTTCCTTCATCCCTCGGTCCCTCCATCCTCCCTTGTCCATCCTTCCAT
Organism: Struthio camelus; assembly: GCF_040807025.1. NCBI lineage: Eukaryota > Metazoa > Chordata > Aves > Struthioniformes > Struthionidae > Struthio > Struthio camelus. The sequence continues at coordinate 11,187 of NW_027182728.1, forward strand.
CCCTCCATCCCTTGGTCCCTCCATCCCTCTGTCCCCCCTTGTCCATCCCTCCGTCCCTCTGTCCCCCCATGCTCCATCCCTCCTTCCTCCATCCCTTCATCTCTCCATCCCTCTGTCCCGCCTTGTCCATCCCTTCTGTCCATCCCTCCACCTCTCCTTCCTCCATCCCTCGCTCCCTCCTTCCTTCATCCTCTTTGTCCACCCCCCCTTCTCCATCCCTCCATCCCTCCATCCCTCCATCCCTCCACCCCCCCTTGTCCATCTCTCCATCCCTCTGTCCCCCCATGCTCCATCCGTCCATCCCTTGGTCCCTCCATCCCTCCACCCCCCTTGTCCACCCCCCCTTGTCCATCCCTCCGTCCCTCCATCCCTCTGTCCCTCCGTCCCCCCTTGTCCATCCCCCCGTCCATCCCCCCGGTCCCCGTCCCACCTCCCCCCCCCCCGGCCCCGACCCCGTTTTTGGGGCCCCCCCGATTCTTGGCCCCGTTTTGGCTTTTTGGGCCCCCTCCCCGGCCGCCGGTTTTTCTCTCTTTGCTCTTTCTCTCTCTTTTTTTATTGGTTTTTTTTTTATTATTTTTTTGGTTTTGTGATTTTTTTTTTCCTTTTTTCCGTTGTTCTTTTTCTCTTTTTTTGGTCCTTTTTGTCCCACTTTTTCCTCCTTCTTCTTCCCTTGGTCCAGGTTTGCTCGCCAAAAGGCGCGAGGACGGCGCGGCCGGCGGCGCCCCCCCGGACGCAGGTAGCTGCATGTTCCCCCCCCCCAAAAAAAAAAAAAACCCGGCCCTTTCGGGGCTTTTTGGGCTCTTTCTGGCTTTTTTCGGCCCCTCCCCCGCCCGGCTCGGGCTTTCGGGGCGTTTCGCCTCCTTTTGGGCGGTTTTGCCCCCCCCCCCGCCCCGCACTCGACGGTTTCGGGGGCTCTTTCGCTCGCTGTTGGTTTTGGGGCTTTTTTGGTGGCTTTTATTTTTTTTTTTTTGGTGTCTCTTTTTTGGTTTTTTTTGGTTTTTTCCGGTGGTTTTGGGGCTGCTCGGGCCGATCCGGGCTCTTCCCGCGGCCCCGGACGCCGGGGCCCCCCACCCCTCCCCGGCCTCGCTGAACCCCCCCCCCCCCCCCCCCCCGCAGACGCTAATTAAGGCCTCGTTGCGTCTAATTAACGCTCTCGGCTGGCACAGAATTAACGAGGCCCCGTTGCTGTGGCGACGGAGGTGACCTAGAAAACGGAGCGGTTGGGGGGGGGACACGTCGCCATGGCAACGGGCGGGGGGCAGGTGACCCCCCTCCCCTCTCGGTGACCCCTGACCCCCCCCACGCGCCGTGACCCCTCCCCCGGGGTGGTGACCTCTGACCCCTCTGGGGCCACCGGGGGGGACGATGGGGGGGGACAGGGCGCCCCCCGTGTTGGGTGTCTCCATGGTGGTGGTGACATCCCCAGGTGTCCTCGGGGTCACAGGGACGTCCCCGGGTGTCCCCATGGTGGTGATGATGTCCCTGGGGGTCTTCGGGGTCACAGGGACATCCCCGGGTGTCCCCATGGTGGTGGTGACATCCCCGGGTGTCCCCATGATGGTGGTGACGTCCCCAGGTGTCCCCAGGGTGGTGGTCACATCCCCGGGCACCCCCGGGGTGACAGGGACATCCCCAACTGCCCTCAGGGTCATGGGGACGTTCCCAGGGGTCCCCACGGTGCTGGTGGCATCCCCAGGGGTCCCCAAGGTGACAGGGACATCCCCGGGTGTCCCCAGGGTGATGGTGGCATCCCCGGTGGTGACTCCAGCGTTCCCGGGGTGGCAGCAGGGATGTCCCAGTCCCCGTGGTGGCAGGGACGTCCCCATCCCCATGGTGGCACCAGTGTCCTCGTAGTGGCATGGATGTCCCCATCCTGTGGTGGCTCCGGTGTCCCTGGGGCAGCAGGGACGTCCCCATCCCCATGGTGGCACCACCATCCCCGTGGTGGCACCCGCATCCCCAGGGTGGTGGCAGGGACGTCCCAGTCCCCAGGGTGGCAGGGATGTCCCCATCCCCGTGGTGGCACCACCGTCCCCGTGGTGGCAGGGATGTCCCTGTCCCCGTGGTGGCTCTGGTGTCCCAGTGGAGGCATGAACGTCCCCATCCCCATGGTGGCACCACTGTCCCCGTGGTGGCAGGGACGTCCCCATCCTGTGGTGGCACCCACGTCCCCAGGGTGGTGGCAGGGACGTCCCGGTCCCCGGGGCAGCAGGGACGTCCCCATCCCCGTGGTGGCACCACCATCCCCGTGGTGGCACCCGCGTCCCCAGGACGGCGGCAGGGACGTCCCCGGGGCGCTGACGCCGGCGTCCCCGCAGACATCCGGGACAGCGGGAAGAAGCCGGTGATGCTCTTCCTGCACGGCGGCTCCTACATGGAGGGGACGGGCAACATGTTCGACGGCAGCGTCCTGGCCGCCTACGGCAACGTCATCGTCGTCACCATGAACTACCGCCTGGGCGTGCTGGGTACGGCGCGGGGACGGAGATGGGACGGGGACGGGGATGGGAGGGGACGAGGATGGGGACGGGATGAGGACAGGGACAGGGACGGGGATGGGATTGGGACACGACAGAGATGGGGACGGGGACAGGACAGGGATGGGGATGGAGATGGAGATGGGGTGGGGATGGGATGGGGTGGGGTGGGGATGGGGATGAGGATGGGGACGGGGACAGGACAGGGATGGGGATGGAGATGGGGTGGGGATGGGACAGAGATGGGGACAGGACAGGGATGGGGATGGGATGGGGATGGGGATGGAGATGGGGATGGGGACAGGGATGGGGATGGAGATGGGGATGGAGATGGGATGGGGTGGGGATGGGACAGAGATGAGGACAGGACAGGGATGGGGACAGGGATGGGGATGGAGATGGGATGGGGACAGGGATGGGGATGGGATGGAGATGGGGATGGGATGGGGTGGGGACAGGGATGGGGATGGGATGGAGATGGGGATGGAGATGGGACGGGGATGGGACAGAGATGGGGATGGGGACAGGGATGGGGATGGGATGGAGATGGGGATGGATGATGGGATGGGGTGGGGTGGGGATGAGGATGGGGATGGGGACGGGGACGGGATGGGGATGGAGATGGGATGGGGTGGGGTGGGGACGGGGACAGAGATGGGGACGGGGACAGGGATGAGGATGGAGATGGGATGGGGTGGGGATGGGACAGAGATGGGGATGGAGATGGGATGGGGTGGGGTGGGGACGGGGACAGGGACGGGCATGGAGATGGGATGGGGATGGAGATGGGATGGGACAGAGATGGGGACAGGACAGGGACGGGGATGGAGATGGGATGGGGACAGGGATGGGGATGGGATGGAGATGGGGATGGATGATGGGATGGGGTGGGGTGGGGATGAGGATGGGGATGGGGACGGGGACGGGATGGGGATGGAGATGGGATGGGGACAGGGATGGGGATGGGATGGAGATGGGGATGGATGATGGGATGGGGTGGGGTGGGGATGAGGATGGGGATGGGGACGGGGACGGGATGGGGATGGAGATGGGATGGGGACAGGGATGGGGATGGGATGGAGATGGGGATGGATGATGGGATGGGGTGGGGTGGGGATGAGGATGGGGATGGGGACGGGGACGGGATGGGGATGGAGATGGAGACAGAGATGGGCTGGGGATGGGAGGGGATGAGGACGGGGACGGGATGGCGATGGGATGGGGACAAGGACGGGGATGGGGACGGGGACTGGAGGAACCCTCTGCACCCACCATCTCTCACCGCGTCCTGGTGTGCCACCCTGCGGCGTGGCGTGGCGTGGCGTGGCGCGGCGTGGCGTGGCGTGGCGAGGCGTGACGGGGCGTGACGGGGCGCGTGGGCCCGCAGGCTTCCTGAGCACGGGCGACCAGGCGGCCAAGGGCAACTACGGGCTGCTGGACCAGATCCAGGCGCTGCGCTGGCTGCAGGAGAACGTGGCCCACTTCGGCGGCGACCCCCAGCGCATCACCGTCTTCGGCTCCGGCGCCGGCGCCGCCTGCGTCAGCCTCCTCATCCTCTCCCACCACTCCGAAGGTGCCGCCCCCCCGCCCCGAGCCCCCCCAAACGCCCCCTGGGACCTCCTGACCCCCTCGTGGTGTCCCCATGACCCCCCGTCCTCCCTTGACGTGTCCTGGTGACCCCCTGTTCCACCTCGCGGTGTCCCGGTGTCCCCTTGCTCCCCTTTATGGTGTCCCCATGACCCCGCGTCCCCCCTTGACGTGTCCTAGTGTCCCCCCGTCCCCCCTCATGGTGTCCCCATGACCCCCCATCCCCCCTTGATGTGTCCTGGTGTCCCCCTGTCCCCCCTTGCGGTGTCCCGGTGTCCCCACATGCTCCCTCGTGGTGTCCCCGTGACCCTCCGTCCCCTCTTGACGTGTCCTGGTGTCCCCCTGTCCCCCCTCGCGGTGTCCCCATGACCCCCCGTCCCCCCTTGACGTGTCCTGGTGTCCCCCTGTCCCCCCTCACGGTGTCCCCGTGACCCCCCGACCCCCCTCGCAGTGTCCCCATGACCCCCCGTCCCCCCTTGACGTGTCCTGGTGTCCCCATGACCCCCCGTCCCCCCTTGACGTGTCCTGGTGTCCCCCTGTCCCCCCTCATGGTGTCCCCATGACCCCCCGTCCCCCCTTGACATGTCCTGGTGTCCCCCCGTCCCCCCTCGCGGTGTCCCCATGACCCCCTGTCCCCCCTTGACATGTCCTGGTGTCCCCCCGTCCCCCCTCGTGGCGTCCCCATGCCCCCCCGTGCCCCCTCGCGATGTCCCCCCGCCCGCCCGTGGCGCTGAGGCCCCCGTGCCCGCAGGTCTCTTCCAGAAGGCCATCGCGCAGAGCGGCACGGCCATCTCCAGCTGGTCGGTGAACTACCAGCCGCTGAAGTACGCCCGGCTGCTGGCGGCCAAGGTGGGCTGCGAGCGGGCGGACACGGGCGCCGCGGTGGAGTGCCTGCGGCGGCAGCCCTTCCGCGCCCTGGTCGACCAGGACGTGCAGCCCGCCCGCTACCACGTGGCCTTCGGGCCGGTGGTGGACGGCGACGTGGTGCCCGACGACCCCGAGATCCTCATGCAGCAGGGCGAGTTCCTCAACTACGACATCCTCATCGGCGTCAACCAGGGCGAGGGGCTCAAGTTCGTGGAGGACTCGCTGGAGAGCGAGGACGGCATCTCCGCCTCCTACTTCGACTTCACCGTCTCCAACTTCGTGGACAACCTCTACGGCTACCCCGAGGGCAAGGACATCCTGCGCGAGACCATCAAGTTCATGTACACGGACTGGGCCGACCGCGACAACGGCGAGATGCGCCGCAAGACGCTGCTGGCCCTCTTCACCGACCACCAGTGGGTGGCCCCGGCGGTGGCCACGGCCAAGCTCCACGCCGAGTACCAGTCGCCCGTCTACTTCTACACCTTCTACCACCACTGCCAGACGGACGCCCGGCCCGAGTGGGCCGACGCCGCCCACGGCGACGAGATCCCCTACGTCTTCGGGGTGCCCATGGTGGGCGCCACCGACCTCTTCCCCTGCAACTTCTCCAAGAACGACGTGATGCTCAGCGCCGTCGTCATGACCTACTGGACCAACTTCGCCAAGACCGGGTCAGCGGGGCCGCGCGGGGGGCGGACGGGGGACCCACCGGGGAGGCGGATGGAGGGGGTAGAAGGCGGGAGGGATGGAGGGAGGGTGTGACGGCTGTGATGCGTGGTGGGGTGGTCTTAGGGGTGGAAGGAGGGATGGAGGGAGGGGGGGAAGGAGGGACCGGTGGAGGGATGGAAGAAGAGGTGAAAGGGATGTCTGGAGGCATGCATGGCTGGAGGCAGGGATGGAGGCAGGGATGGAGGGATGGAAGGAAGGATGGATGGAGGGATGGATGGAGAGATGGAAGGATGGATGGAGTAAGGGCTGGATGGAGGGATGGAAGGAGAGATGGATGGAGAGATGGAAGGTGGAATGAAAAGAGGGCTGGATGGAGAGATGGAGAGATGGATGGAGAGATGGAAGGTGGAATGAAAAGAGGGCTGGATGGATGGAAGGAAGGATGGATGGAGAGATGGAAGGTGGAATGAAAGGAGGGCTGGATGGAGAGATGGATGGAGGGATGGATGGAGAGATGGAGGGTGGAATGAAAGGAGGGCTGGATGCATGGAAGGAAGGATGGATGGAGAGATGGCAGGAGGGCTGGATAGAGAGATGGAATAAGGGCTGGATGGAGGGATGGCAGGAAGGATGGATGGAGAGATGGCAGGAGGGCTGGATGGAGGGATGGAAGGATGGATGGAGAGATGGAAGGAAGGATGGAAGGAAGGATGGATGGAGAGATGGAAGGAGGGATGGAAGGAAGGATGGAAGGAGGGATGGAAGGAGGGATGGAAGGAGGGATGGAAGGAAGGATGGATGGAGGGATGGATGGAGAGATGGAAGGATGGAAGGATGGATGGAGAGATGGAAGGAAGGATGGAAGGAAGGATGGATGGAGAGATGGAAGGAGGGATGGAAGGAAGGATGGAAGGAAGGATGGAAGGAAGGATGGATGGAGGGATGGAAGGAAGGATGGATGGAGGGATGGAAGGATGGATGGAGGGCTGGAAGGAGGGCTGGCTGGAAGGGCGGAGGAGGGACGCGGGGGGTGGGTGGGGGTGGGGGCCGACGCGGCCGCCCTGACGCGTCCCCGGCGCCGGCGCCGCCCCGCAGGGACCCGAACCAGCCGGTGCCGCAGGACACCAAGTTCATCCACACCAAGCCCAACCGCTTCGAGGAGGTCGTGTGGACCAAGTTCAACAGCAAGGACAAGCAGTACCTGCACATCGGCCTCAAGCCCCGCGTGCGCGACAACTACCGGGCCAACAAGGTGGCCTTCTGGCTGGAGCTGGTGCCCCACCTGCACAACCTGCACGAGCTGGCCCACACCTCCACCACCACCCGGCTGCCGCCCGCCGGCACCCGCCGGCCCCCCGGCGCCCGGCCGGGCCCCGGCGCCACCCGCCGCCCGCCGGCCTCGCCGCCCCCGCCGCCCGCCCAGCAGCAGGAGGAGGAGGAGGAGGAGGAGGAGGCCGACGGGCGCCGCCGCTTCGCCCCCTTCCCCGGCGACTCCCGGGACTACTCCACGGAGCTGAGCGTCACCGTGGCCGTGGGCGCCTCCCTCCTCTTCCTCAACATCCTGGCCTTCGCCGCCCTCTACTACAAGCGGGACAAGCGGCCCGAGGGCCGGGGGGGGCCGCGGCGGCTCAGCCCGCCCCGGGGGGCCGCCAACGACCTGCTGGGCCGGCCCGGGGCCGAGGAGGAGCTGGTGTCGCTGCAGCTGAAGCAGCCCGAGGGCCGGGCCGAGGCGGAGGCGGCGCGGCGCCCGCCGGCCGGCCCGCCGGACTACACGCTGGCCCTGCGGCGGGCGCCCGACGACGTGCCGCTGCTGGCGCCCAGCGCCATCACCCTGGTGCCGGGGGGGCTGCCGGCCCTGCACCCCTTCGGCCCCTTCCCCGCCGCCGCCGCCGCCCCCCCCGCCGGCCATAACAGCACCCTGCCCCATCCCCACTCCACCACCCGCGTATAGTGCCCGGACGCCGGGGCCCTCCCCGCGACGGACCACCCCCCCCCCATCCTGCCCGCCCGCCCGCCGCGGTGGCAACCGGACGCCTGGGTTCACCCCCCCCCCCTCCCACCACCACCCTCCCGGACGCCGGGGTCCCTCGGGGCGGCGGCCTGAGGTCGGGTGGGCTCCCGGACGCCTGGGCCCTTCCGGACGCCTGGGCCCTTTCGGGTGCCTGGGCCCTTCCGGACGCCTGGGTCCTTTCGGGTGACTGGGGGTGCCTGGATGCCTGGGCCCTTCCGGACGCCTGGGCCCTTCCGGGTGCCTGGGTCCTTTCGGGTGCCTGGGGGCTCCCGGACGCCTGGGCCCTTTCGGGTGCCTGGGTCCTTCCAGGTGATTGGGTCCTTTTGGGTGACTGGGGGTGCCCGGACACCTGGGCCCCCTGCCCCGGACGCCTGGGCCCTTTCGGGTGCCTGGGGGCTCCCGGACGCCTGGGCCCTTCCAGACACCTGGGCCCTTCCGGACGCCTGGGTCCTTTCGGGTGACTGGGGGCTCCCGGATGCCTGGGCCCTTCCGGACGCCTGGGTCCTTTCGGGTGCCTGGGGGCTCCTGGATGCCTGGGTCCTTTTGGGTGACTGGGGGTGCCCGGACACCTGGGCCCCCTGCCCCGGACGCCTGGGCCCTTTCGGGTGCCTGGGCCCTTTCGGACGCCTGGGGGCTCTCGGACGCCTGGGCCCTTCCGGACGCCTGGGTCCTTCCGGGTGACTGGGTCCTTCCGGGTGCCTGGGTCCTTTCGGGTGCCTGGGGCTCCCGGACGCCTGGGCCCCTCCTGGATGCTGGGTCCTTCCGGGTTCCTGGGGGTTCCCGGACTCCTGGGCCCCTCCGGCTACCTGGGGGTTCCTGGGCGCCCCCCCCCCGGACACCGGGGTCCCTCAGGGCGACAGGCTGATGCCGAGCAAGCTCCCGGACGCCTGGGCCCCTGCCCGGACGCCTGGGTCCCCCCCCAAAGACACGCGGGAACACCCAACCCCCAACCTGCTTGCGTCACCCGAACAGCGCAAGGGTGCGTCCGCCGTCCCCCCCCCCCCGCCCCGGCCCAGGACGCCTGGGCCCTCTGGAGAGACATGGGGGGTGCCCCGCCCCACCCGGACGCCTGGGCCCCTCCACCCTGGTCACCGTTGCATGTTCCCAACCCGGCGGCGGGAAACGAGCCGAAACCCGAGGAAAAAAGGAAAAAAAAAAAAAAAAACACCCGGCGGCGACGGTGACGCGGCCTCGACCCGCCCGTGCGGCCTTTTGCTCCGTTTGCCCTCGTTTTTGCCCCCCTCCCACCCCCCCCCGCGTCCCCCCCCCCGCCGCCCCCTTGTCCATCCGCCATCGCTGTCCCCCGGCCCGCCTGTCCCCGCTCCCTCCGCCTGTGCAGCGAGAGCCTGTGCCAAACGCGGCCGCCGGCCCCCCCCCCAGCCCCCCCCCGAGCCGCCACCAAGATGGCCGCCGCGGGGACCCCCTCCGCGCAAGATGGCCGCCTCCCTCTCCCCCCAAAACCACGGTCGCCGCGGCGACCCGCTGCCCCGGAGGAGGCCCGTCGCCGCGACTGACCCAGTCGCCGGTCTAACAACCGCACCCGTCGCCACGGCGACCTCGTCCTCGGCCACCACCGGGCCGGTCGCTGCGGCGACGTCGTCTGTTCCCCACCCAAGGCGGGGAGGGGGCCTACAGGGAAGATGGTGACCTGATCCCCCCTGCGGTCACCGTGGCGACCCAAACAACACCCGGCCCGTCGCCGCGGCGACCCAACACCCGGCCCGTCGCCACAGCAACCCAACACCCGGCCCGTCGCCGCGGCGACCTCTTGGGCCTACACCGAAGATGACGACCACCGTTGAGCCGTTGTAGCGGTGACGTCGCCCCCCTCCCCCCCCCCGGCGACCACGCGCCGTCACCGTGGCGCCCGTCGCCATGGCGACCGCCCCTCCCCCCCCCCCGAGAGCGTCTATTTTTATTCCCAGAGGGGCCGCGGGGGGGGAGGGGGAGGGCGGGGGGGAGGGGCGGCCCCGACCCCTCCCCCACTCGCGGGAGGGGGGGGAGGGGCGGCCCCGGGACGTTTTTAAAAAAAAAAACACGAAAAAAAAATATTTCCTTGCCAGAAACGGAAACTTATTGTAAATACAAAAACGGAGAGAAACGGCGGCGCCTCGGCCTCGTCCTTCCGCCCGGGGGGGGGGGGGGGGGGCGTCGCCATGGGAACCGCCCCGTAGCAACGCCCCGCCTCCATAGCAACGCCCCTCGTAGCAACGCCACGCCCCCATAGCAACACCACGCCCCTCATAGCAACGCCGCGGCCCTCATAGCAACGCCCCCATAGCAATGCCGCGCCCCCACAGCAACGCCCCTCATAGCAACGCCGCGCCCCCTCATAGCAACGCCCCGCCCCTCGTAGCAACGCCCCTCGTAGCAACGCCCCGCCCCCTCGTAGCAACGCCGCGCCCCCCCATAGCAACGCCCCGCCCCCTCATAGCAACGCCGCGCCCCCTCGTAGCAACGCCCCTCATAGCAACGCCGCGCCCCCTCGTAGCAACGCCGCGCCCCCCCATAGCAACGCCCCGCCCCTCACAGCAACACCGCGCCCCATTGGCCGGGCGGCGCCCCCTGGCGGCGTCACAGTGCGGCGCCGGGCGGGGAGGGGCGGGGGAGGGGGGCGGCGGCGCGGCCCCCCCCGGCCATGGCGGCCCCCTTGGCCCCGGCGGCGGCGGCCGGTGGCGGCGGCGGCCGCTGCCCCGGGGGCGCCGAGGCGCTGCTGCTGCTGCTGGGCCTGGGGCTGCTGGCGCAGCTCGGCCTCCGCCTCGGCGGCCTGGTGGGCGCGGGGTGGGGGGGGGGTGCTTTGTTGGGGGGGGGGGAGGCTTTGGTGCCCCCCCCCCACACTCTGACCCCCCCCCCCAGCTGCTGTCCTGGGCCTGCTGCTGCCTGCGGGAGCTGCTGGGGGGGCCGCGGCCGCAGGGTGAGCGGGGCCTGGGGGGCGGGAGCTGCTGGGGGGGGGCCTGGAGGGCTGGGGGGGGTCCGCCAAGGGGTGTTGGAGGACTGAGGGGGGGTCCTTGGAGGACTAGGAAGGGCCTGAAGGACTGGAGGGGGTCCCCAAGGGGCCCTGGAGGACTGGAGGGGTCCCTGCAGGACTGGAGGGTGTCCCCAGAGGGCCCTGGAGGACCAAGGGGGTCCCTGGAGGACTGGAGGGTGTCCCCAGAGGGCCCTGGAGGACTGAAGGGGTCCCTGGAGGACTAGGAAGGGCCTGAAGGGCTGGAGGGGGTCCCCAAGGGGCCCTGGAGGACTGGAGGGGTCCCTGCAGGACTGGAGGGTGTTTCCAAGGGGCCCTGGAGGACTGGGGGAGGGTCTCTGGAGGACTAGGAAGGGCCTGAAGGACTGGTGGAGTGTCCCCAAGGGGCTCTGGAGGACCAAGGGGGTCCCTGGAGGATTGGAGGGTGTTTCCAAGGGGCCCTGGAGGACTGAAGGGGTCCCTGGAGGACTAGGAAGGGCCTGAAGGACTGGTGGAGTGTCCCCAAGGGGCCCTGGAGGACTGGAGGGGTCCCTGGAGGATTGGAGGGTGTTTCCAAGGGGCCCTGGAGGACTGGGGGAGGGTCTCTGGAGGACTAGGAAGGGCCTGAAGGACTGGAGGAGTGTCCCCAAGGGGCCCTGGAGGACCAAGGGGGTCCCTGGAGGACTGGAGGGTGTTTCCAAGGGGCCCTGGAGGACTAAGGGGGTCCCTAGAGGGCTGGGGGGTGTCCCCAAGGGGTGCTGGAGGACTGAGGAGTGTTCCTGGAGGACTGAAGGGTGTCCCTGGAGGACTGGGGGGAGCCTGGAGAACTGGAGGGGTGTCCCCAAGGGGCCCTGGAGGACTGAGGGGTGTTCCTGGAGGACTGGAGGGTGTCCCCAAAGGGCCCTGGAGGACTGAAGGGTGTCCCTGGAGGACTGAGGGGTGTTCCTGGAGGACTGGAGGGTGTCCCCAAAGGGCCCTGGAGGACTGGGGGGGGTCCCCAAGGGGTCCTGGAGGACTGAGGAGGGTCCCTGGAGGAGTGGGGGGGTCCCGGGAGGACCGGGGGGGTCTTGGAGGACCCGGAGGGCCCCGGAGGACCGCGGGGCTCTGTGCAGGGCCCCCCCCGCCGCCGCTGCCCCCCGCCGCCGCCGAAAGCGCCCGGCACCACCGCCGCCATCACCGCCACCGCCTCACCCTGGAGCTGCGGCTGCGCCACGAACCGCCGCCGCCGCCACCGCCGCCGTCCGGGGGACCGGGGGGACCGGGGGGACCCGGCCCGGCGCCCCCCCCGCCCCCCCGGCCCACCACCGTCTCCCGCGGCACCGACCCGGCCTGGCCCTGGCCGCCCCCCCCGGCGCCCCCCGGCCCCGCCGCCCCCCCGGAGCCCCCCGACGGCGCCTGGGTCTTCCGGTCCCTCCCGCCCCCCCGCGCCACCCCCCAATAAACGGAGCCACACGCGTGTGCGGAGCGTGTGGTCACGGAGCTACACGCGTGTGCGGAGTGTGGGGGGGGGTCACAGACCCACACGTGTGTGCGGAGCACGGGGGGGGCCACGGACCCACACGTGTGCGGAGTGTGGGGGGGGGGTCACAGACCCACACGCGTGTGCGGAGCACGGGGGGGGCCACGGGCCCACACGTGTGCGGAGTGTGGGGGGGTCACAGACCCACACGCGTGTGCGGAGTGTGGGGGGGTCACGGAGCGACACGCGTGTTGCACCCAGTCACGCGTGTCACCCTCTGCCCAGCCCCCCCCCCGCATGCGCGAGGCCACGCGTGTGGCACCTCTGCCACCACCGCCCCCCCCCCCACGAGGGGCCCAGGCGTCCGGCCCCCCCCCCACATCCGGAGCAGGTGGTGCTGCCCCTCCCCCCCCGACAGCTGCACCCCCCCCGGCCCCCCCCCAGCCCGGCCGGCACCCGACATGGCGCCACGCGGAGCCCCCGCCGCCGCCGCCCTGCTCGGCGCCCTCGCCCTCGCCGGTAGGTGCCGGACGCCGGGGCCCCCCGGACGCCGGGGCCCCCAATGCCCAGGAGCTCCGCCCCCCCCCAACCCGGACACCTGGGCTCCCGGTTCTCCCAATCCCCCGGACGCCTGGGCCCCCCCACCAGACGTCTGGGCCCTCCTGGACTCCTGGGTCCCCAATGCCTGGGTCCCCCCCCGGACGCCTGGGCCCCCCGGACGCCTGGGCCCCCAATGGCTGAGGTTCCCCCGGACGCCTGGGCCCCCCGGACGCCTGGGCCCCCCCCCGGACGCCTGGGCCCCCCGGACACCTGGGTCCCCAATGGCTGAGGTTCCCCTGGACGCCTGGGTGCCCCCTGGACACCTGAGCCCCCCCCTGGACGCCTGGGCCCCCCGGATGCCTGGGTCCCCCCCGGACACCTGGGCCCCCCGGACGCCTGGGCCCCCAATGGCTGAGGTTTCCCCGGATGCCTGGGCCCCTCCCCCCCGGACGCCTGGGCCCCCTGGATGCCTGGGTCCCTCCCGGACACCTGGGCCCCCCAGACGCCTGGGCCCCCCCCCGGACGCCTGGGCCCCCCCCGGACGCCTGGGTCCCTCCCGGACACCTGGGCCCCCCGGACGCCTGGGCCCCCCAGATGCCTGGGTCCCTCCCGGACACCTGGGCCCCCCGGACGCCTGGGGCCCCCCCCGAACACCTGGGCCCCCCCGGACACCTGGGCCCCCCGGATGGCTGGGCCCCCAATGGCTGAGGTTTCCCCGGACGCCTGGGCCCCCTCCCCCGGACGCCTGGGCTCCCTGGATGCCTGGGTCCCTCCCGGACGCCTGGGCCCCCCGGATGCCTGGGCCCCCAATGGCTGAGGGTCCCCCGGACGCCTGGGCCCCCCCCCGGATGCCTGGGCCCCCCGGACACCTGGGTCCCCCCCCCGGACGCCTGGGCCCCCCGGACGCCTGGGTCCCCCCCCCGAACACCTGGCCCCCCCCCGGACGCCTGGGCCCCCCGGACGCCTGGGTGCCTGACGTGGGGCGGCAGCGGCCGGGCCCCCCCCCGAGGAGCGGCTGCTCCGGTTGCTCTTCCAGAACTACAGCGCGAGCGTGCGGCCGGCGGCCCGGCCCGAGCAGCGGGTCCTCGTGCACGTCGGCCTCATCCTGGCCCAGCTCGTCAGCCTCGTGAGTGCCGCCTGCGGCTCCGCGTGCGAGGCGGGGGCCCCGTGCAACGGTCCCCGTGCGAAGTGTCCCCGTGCGAGGCAGGATCCCCATGCGAGGGTCCCCGTGCGAGGCGGGGTCCCCGTGCAACGGTCCCCGTGCGAGGTGTCCCCGTGCGAGGCGGGATCCCCATGCAAGGGTCCCCGTGCGAGGCGGGGTCCCCGTGCAACGGTCCCCATGCGAGGTGTCCCCGTGCAATGGTCCCCGTGCGAGGTGTCCCCGTGTGAGGTGATGTCCCCGTGCGAGGCAGTGTCCCCGTGCGAGGGTCCCCGTGCGACGGTCCCTGTGTGATGCGGTGTCCCTGTGCAAGGCAGGGTCCCCGTGCAAGGTGGTGTCCCTGTGTGAGTGTCCCCGTGCGAGGTGTCCCCATGCGAGGGTCCCCGTGCGACGGTCCCTGTGTGGGGTGTCCCCATGTGGGGTGTCCCCGTGCAAGGGTCCCCGTGCGAGGGTCCCCGTGCGAGGTGATGTCCCCGTGCGAGGGTCCCCATGCGGGTTGTCCCCATGTGGGGTGTCCCCGTGCGAGGGTCCCCGTGCGAGGGTCCCCGTGTCCCCAGGACGAGAAGAACGAGGAGCTGACGACCAAGGTCTACCTTGACCTGGTGGGTGCCGGGGGGGGTCCTGGGGGGGGTCGGGGAGGGTGATGGGGGGCTGTGGGGGACTGGGGGGGTCCTGGGGGGTTGGGGGGCCCAGAGGGGCCCCTGGGGGGGGTGATGAGTGTTTGGGGGGGTCTGGGGGGGCAATGGGGGTCCGGGGGGTCTGGGGGGGTCCAGGGGGTGTCCGGGGGGTCTCAGGGGGCTGGGGGGGTGATGGGGGTCCTGGGGGGGGCTGATGGGGGTCGGGGGGGGTGATGGGGGGGCAATAGGGGTCCAGGGGGGTGATGGGGGCGATGGGGGTTTGGGGGGGGTCTGGGGGATGAAGGGGGTCTGGGGGGGCAATGGGGGGTCCGCGGGGGTCTTGGGGGGGCTCTGGGGGGGCAATGGGGGGTCCAGGGGGGTCCTGGGGGGTGATGGGGGTCCGGGGGGTAATAGGGCTCTGGGGGGGCTCTGGGGGTCCAGGGGGGTCCTGGGGGGCGATGGGGGTCCGAGGGGGGCGGTGGGGGGGGTCCCTGAGAGTGCCGCCCCCCCCCAGGCCTGGCGGGACCCCCGGCTGCGCTGGGACCCCCGGGCGCACGGGGACGTGGGGGTCCTGCGGGTGCCGGCGCGGCGCCTCTGGCTGCCGGACGTGGGGCTGGACAACAAGTGAGTCGGGGGGGGGTCCGGGGGGCCCAGGAGTCCGGGGGGCCTTGGGGGTCCGGGGGGGGGTTGGGGGACCAGGGGTCCGGGGGGGGGTCCTGGGGGGTCCTGGGGGGTCCGGGAGGGTCCGGGGGGCCCAGGAGTCCGGGGGGGGTCCTGGGGGGTCCTGGGGGGGTTGGGGGCCCAGGAGTCCGGGGGGGGTCCTGGGGGGTCCTGGGGGGCCCGGGGGGTCCAGGGGGCCCAGGAGTCCGGGGGGTCCTTCGGGGGTCCTGGGGGGTCCGGTGGGCCCAGGAGTCCGGGGGGCCTTGGGGGTCCTGGGGGGGTTGGGGGTCCAGGAGTCCGGGGGGGTCCTTGGGGGTCCGGGGGAGGTTGGGGGCCCAGGGGTGTCGGGGTGTTTCGGGGTGTTTTGGTGTGTTCGGGGTGTTGCTCGTGTTTCGGTGTGTTGTGGGGCGCTGGATGGGGGTGTCGCGGGGTGTTGTGGGGCGCTGTGCCGAGGGGTGTTGGGGGGTGTTGGGGGGGCGCGGTGCCATCCCCGGTGCCGGTGACGGTGCCGGTGCCGGTGACGGTGACGACGGCGCAGCAACGACGGGGAGTCGGGGGTGTCGCTGGGTGTTGGGGTGTTGGGGTGTTGGGGGCGCGGTGCCGTCCCCGGTGACGGTGACGGTGACGACAGCACAGCAACGACGGGGAGTCGGGGGTGTCGCTGGGTGTTGCTGGGTGTTGGGGGTGTTGGGGGCGCGGTGCCGTCCCCGGTGACGGTGACGGTGATGGTGACGACGGCGCAGCAACGACGGGGAGTCGGGGGTGTCGCTGGGTGTTGGGGGTGTTGGGGTGTTGGGGGGCGCGGTGCCGTCCCCGGTGACGGTGACGGTGCCGGTGACGGTGACGACGGCGCAGCAACGACGGGGAGTCGGGGGTGTCGCTGGGTGTTGGGGTGTTGGGGGTGTTGGGGGCGCGGTGCCGTCCCCGGTGACGGTGACGGTGACGGTGACGACGGCGCAGCAACGACGGGGAGTCGGGGGTGTTGCTGGGTGTTGGGGGTGTTGGGGTGTTGGGGGCGCGGTGCCGTCCCCGGTGACGGTGATGGTGACGACGGCGCAGCAACGACGGGGAGTCGGGGGTGTCGCTGGGTGTTGGGGGTGTTGGGGTGTTGGGGGCGCGGTGCCGTCCCCGGTGACGGTGACGGTGACGGTGCCGGTGACGGTGACGACGGCGCAGCAACGACGGGGAGTCGGGGGTGTCGCTGGGTGTTGCTGGGTGTTGGGGGGTGTTGGGGGCGCGGTGCCGTCCCCGGTGCCGGTGACGGTGCCGGTGCCGGTGACGACGGCGCAGCAACGACGGGGAGTCGGGGGTGTCGCTGGGTGTTGGGGTGTTGGGGTGTTGGGGGCGCGGTGCCGTCCCCGGTGACGGTGACGGTGCCGGTGACGGTGACGACGGCGCAGCAACGACGGGGAGTTGGGGGTGTTGCTGGGTGTTGGGGGTGTTGGGGGGTGTTGGGGGGCGCGGTGCCGTCCCCGGTGACGGTGACGGTGACGGTGCCGACGGCGCAGCAACGACGGGGAGTCGGGGGTGTCGCTGGGTGTTGGGGTGTTGGGGGTGTTGGGGGCGCGGTGCCGTCCCCGGTGACGGTGACGGTGACGGTGCCGGTGACGGTGACGACGGCGCAGCAACGACGGGGAGTCGGGGGTGTCGCTGGGTGTTGGGGTGTTGGGGTGTTGGGGGCGCGGTGCCGTCCCCGGTGACGGTGACGGTGACGGTGACGGTGACGACGGCGCAGCAACGACGGGGAGTTGGGGGTGTTGCTGGGTGTTGGGGGTGTTGGGGGGTGTGTTGGGGGGCGCGGTGCCGTCCCCGGTGACGGTGACGGTGACGGTGACGGTGACGGTGACGGTGACGGTGACGACGGCGCAGCAACGACGGGGAGTCGGGGGTGTCGCTGGGTGTTGGGGTGTTGGGGTGTTGGGGGCGCGGTGCCGTCCCCGGTGACGGTGACGGTGACGGTGACGGTGACGACGGCCCCGCCGTCTACCGCAGCCGCTGCCCCATCCGGGTGCGCCCGGCTCAGGGGGCACGGGGGGCCGGGGGGGTCTGGGGGGGTTATGGGGGTTATGGGGGTCTGAGGGTCTGGGGGGGTTATGGGGGGCTATGGGGGCTATGGGGGTCTGGGGGCTATGG
>NW_027182728.1:28512-153823 GCF_040807025.1 Struthio camelus
CTCAGCAACGATGGCCGTCCGGGGTGTCACGTGACTCCACGCCCGGCCGCCCTCAGCAAAGATGGCCACCTGCCCCGGGGCGGGGCCAGGCCTGGGGGGCGGGCCCGGGCCCGGGGGGGGCGGCGGCAGCGGCGGCGCGCAGCAGCCCCCCCACGGCGCGGGCCAGGCGCCCCAGGCTCTGCTCCTCCTCCAGCGCCTGCTGGGGCCGGCACAGGGCGGCCTGGGGGGAGACGGCGGCCGGTTAGGGGGCGGCGGGGGGCGCGGGGGGGCCGAGCGCAGGCGACAGGCGAGCGGAGCCGCGGCCGAGCCCCCGCCCGCACGGACGCCCGCCCCGCGCCCCGCCCCGGCGCCGCCTCTCTGTACACGCCTCCTATCAAATATAGTTATAATTTAAGGGAGGCGGCGCCGGGGCGGGGCGGCCCCCTAATAATAATAATAATAATAATAACAATAATTTAATATTAACAATAAAGGGGGGGGCGCCGCCCCGGCTTCCCCGCGGCGGGGGTTAAGGCGAGGGCGTCCCGCCCCCGGCGGCGGCTCCTCAGAAGACGCCGGCAGTGCAATAAGCCAAGTAAAGCAGCGACATGACGAGGACATAGAAGAGGGCGAAGCCAGCGAGGTGGGGGGGGGCGGGCGGGGGCCGGCGGGGGGCGGCAGCGCCCGCAGCGTGGGGCCCAGCCGCCCCAGGCGGCCCCGCAGCACGTCGCCCGGCGAGCACAGCGCCACCTGCGAGCCGACACAACGGAGAGGCGCCGCGTCAGCGAGCTCCCCGCCGGCCCGGACGCCGGGGCCCCCCCCGACAACGCCGCTCACCTCGGGCACCCCCATGCGCCGACAGGCCTCCAGGAAGCTCTCCACGTTCCTTCCGGCTCTTGACGGCGCTCAGCTTGGGCTGCGGAGGGCGGAGGAGGCTGAGCCGGGGGGGCGGCGGGGGGGGGACAAGGGGGAAGGGCCCAGGCGTCCGGGACTCACCACGGCGGGCGACGGCACGTGGATGAAGGGCACGGCGCGGGGGCGCAGGCGGTTGGCCAGCTGGCACAGCACGGCCCCGTCGGCCAGCGCTTCGCCCAGGTCCTCGCCCAGCGAGAGCTGCAGCAGCCCCTCGATGCTCTGCAGGGGGTGGGGGGGGTCAGCCGGGGTGGGGGGGGGGGGGGCAACCCCGAGGGGCCCCGGCGTCCGGCCGCTCCGGCTCTACCTTCCGCATCTCGGCCACCAGCTCCTTGTCGTCCGCGTCCGGCGCGGGGGCGGCGCGGAGCCGCGGGGGGTCGGCGGCGTCCTGGGGGGAGGCTGCGGGGAGCGGGGGGGGGTCAGCGGCGGCGCGCCCCCCCCCACCCCACCCCCCCCGGGGACGGCGGCGCCGGGGCCACGTACCGGAGCCGGCGCGGACGGCGCCGCGCGACGCCGAGCGGAAGAGGAAGCTGTTGGGCTTCGGGGCCGCGCCGGGATCGCGGGGCGACGAGCCGCCGGCGGCCGGGGGCGACTCTGGGGGCAGGAAAGGGAGGGGGCGTCACGAGGGGGCCCAGGCGTCCGGGCGCCTCGCGCTGCGCCCCCCCCTTGCCCCTCCCGGCGCCCGGAGGGGGCCCAGGCGTCCGGGCCACTCACCCTGCTGCCGCGCCGCGGGCCGGGGCGACGCCGGGCGCAGGGGGCCGGCAGGCAGCTCCGCGCCCTGCAACGGAGCCGGGGCAGCCGCAGTTAATTACCCGCCCGGCCGTCGTTAGCCCTCCGCTAACGAGCCCACAGCCCCTCACCTGCGTCCGCAGCCGCCTCTGCAGGAAGGTGCTGGTCTCCGGCTGGCCGCTGCGGAGGGGGGAGGACAAAGAGCGCGGGGGCCTGCGGTGAGCCCAGGCGTCCGGGGGGCCCAGGCGTCCGGGGGAGAGATTTGGGGGGGAATCGGGAGTCTTACTTGGTCGGCGCGGTGGCGGCGGCGGGGCCGGCTCTGGGCGCCGTCCGCAGGAAGCTGGAGCGGGGAGAGAGGTGGGAGAGGTGGGAGGAGGCGGCGGGGGCCCAGGCGTCCCGGCTCCGTCCCCGCTCCGTACCTGTCCCGCTTCTCCAGGCTCTGGCTCCGCAGCGCCTGCTGCTGCCGCTCGCGCTCCTGCCACAGCTGCAGGGTCTCAGGGCGCCTGCGCTCCTCGCCGGCGGCCTCTTCCCGAGCCTGGATGGATCCCGGAGCCGCCCTGGACGGATCCCGGAGCGGCGTGAAGGGGAATCGCCGCGGGAACGGCGCGTCCCCCCCTCCGCCGGCCCCGAGCGCTCACCTGCCGCTCGCGGCCTTTTCCCCCGCCTCCGCTCTGGGGGACGACGGGCTCTTCTCCGGCCTCCGCTTCTCCTGCGGGACAGGGAGAGGGGTCGGCGCCGGGGAACGCGGCGCCGGCAGCCCGGCGGGACGCGGCCTCACCTCCGGCGGGGCCGGCCCCTGCGAGCTGGCGTCGGAGCGGGCCGCCTCCTCCTCCTCCTCCCCGTTGACGCTGCCGTCGATGAAGTCGACCTGCTCCAGGTCGCTGTCGCCGGCTGCGGGGAGCGAAAGCGTCAGGCGCCGGCTCCGGCCGGGACTGCCGGCTGGCGGCTCCGGCCGCAGCAGCCCCGCTCACCTGCCCCGGGGCGCTTCTCCTTCAGCTGCCGGGGCTCGCGGGCCAGCTCGGCGATCCGCAGGGACAAATCCGAGAACTCGTCCGCGGACTGGCACGGGGGAGAAAGGGGAAATCCTTGGGAGACGGCGGCTCCGAGTCGGACCTGCCGCCGCCGCCGCCCGGGAAAACCGCCCCCTCCCGCCCCGCGCCGCGAGCCCACCTCGTTGCCAGACCACCGCTTGCTGCCGCTGTCGACGCTGTTGAAGCCGGAGTCCAGGCCTCCGTACTGCCGGACGGGGTAAAACTCGTCCGCGAGGCTGCGGAGCAGAGAGAGGGGCGGGCAACGGCGGCGCCGGCGCTCCCGGCGGCTCCGGCGCTCCCGCCTCGCGCCTCCCTTACCAGGTGCCGAAGCTGGAGGGCCGGGCGGCCCGGGCGAACTCGGCCAGCTCCGGCGCCGCTTTGCTGCAGGCTTCGACGTTGAGGTATTTGAAGATGTGGACCTTGCCCTTGAGACAGACCTGCGGGGGGGCGGCAGGAGGGAGCGGGCGCGCGGCGGCACCGGCGCCTCCTCGCCCTCGGCACGCCTGGGCCCTCTGCCTCCGCCCCCGGCCGCCGCGGCTCACCTGGGCGGGGGGCGACCGCAGCGGGTTGTTGTCGGACAGGATGGTCTGGAGGTGGCGGAGGTGGCGGTAGCAGACGGGGATGGCGGCGACGCGGTTGCAGGAGAAGTCGAGGCGGACGAGCGGCAGCTCCGACAGCTCTGCGGGAGGGAAGGGGGCTCAGCGCTGCCGGCTCCGGCCCCCCCGGAGCCGGGCGACGGCCCCGAGCCCCAGCGCGCGCCGCCGCCGACCTTCGGGCAGGGCGGTGAGCTGGTTGCGACGGACGTTGAGGTCCCGCAGCGACTCCAGCTGGCCCACGCTGGCCGGCAGCGACTGCAGCTCGTTGCAGCTCACGTCCTGGGGGACGGAAACTTAGCGGGGAACCGGAGCGTCGGATTCCCCCCGCCGCCACCGCCCTGGGGGAGAGGAGAAAAGCGGCGGCCGCCCGGCGCCGCGGGGAAGGGCCGGCTCTGCCCGCGCGCCGGGACGGACCCGGCCCCCCGCGGCCCCCCGCTTCCCCGGCTCACCAGCTGCCGGAGGCCGCTCAGGGCCCCGATGTCGTCGGGCAGCAGCGGCAGCTTGTTGTTGCTGGCGATGAGCACGCGGAGGGGCAGGCGGCACAGGCAGGTGGGCAGGGCGGCCAGCTGGTTGCGGCTGCCGGGGAGGAGCGAGAGGCCGGTGGCAGGCTCCGAGCGGCGGGAAGGAGCCGGCCGCCAGCCCCGGCCTCCGGGCCGCCTCCTACCTGAGGTTGAGGTAGGTGAGGGCCTGCAGGTTGGCGATGGTCGGCGGGATGCTCCGCAGGCAGTTGTGGTAGAGGCTCAGCCCCTCCAGCGACACCAGCCGGCAGGCGTCCTCCGGCACCTCGGCGAAGCGGTTCCGGGAGAGATCTGCCGGGGGGCGGAAAAAAAACACAATAAGCCAAACCATCGCGGCGGCGGCGGACGCGACCCCGACCCGCTTTCCCTCCCCGGGGCCAGCGGTGAAACCCTGGGCACGGACCGAAGCACGGGCTGACGCTGTTTCGGGAGCAGAAACGTGGAGGTGGATGGCGGCAAAACCTTCAGCCGTGCCGGCAGCCCCGGCCCCACCTGCTCCCCGCCGCCGCCTCCTTCGCAGGAGCTTAAAAATTAACCAAAATTCCCGTCGGCGGGAAAGGCACCGCGCCAAGCGCCCAGCCGAGACGTCACGCTCCGCTGCCGCCGAGGAGCGGCCGGAGCGGCGAGCTGCAGCCTCAAGACGGGACGGGTGATCCCGCCGGACGACAAGAGCTCGGGCGGGACCCCCGGCTGCTGCCGAAGGGGCGCTCGGAAAGGAGCCGGAGAAGCCTTTCGGCGCGGCTATCCGGCGGGACAGACCGGCTGCCCGCTGCCTCTCCCACGCGGCCCGGCCCGGCCGGCCTCCGCCGAGCGCAGGGGCGTTTGCTGCCGACGCCGCCCCAATCCTGGGGGATTCGGCGGCTGCTCGACGCTGCCGGAGAGCGCGGACGGGGAGCCAACGGATTAACGCTGGAGAAGAGGCCGGGAAGCATCCGGGCGAATAAAAACCATTTCGAGGTGAGGAAGCTCCTTACGAAAAGCCCGGGAAACGGCCAAAAGGCGTTTTCCCGAGGACGGCCCCCTTTCCGTGCCTTCGCGGCAGCCCCGGTTTTGCCTCCGGCTAGATGCGACCCCTCGATTTTTGTTATTTATAACCAGGCGATTAATCCCTCGAAGGAGCTCCCGGAGGGAGCGGGTGGATCTTCATCCCCGGCTGGGGTCGAGGTCTTTTCCGGACGGCAGAGAAGAGGCTCTCGGTCGCCGGCGTGCCGCAGGGCGAGCTCGAGCCCGGACGCTGGGAAAACCCCGTGGGCCTGTTATTAAACTGACGAGGGAAGGGCAGAGCAGCTGGGAGCGCGGCCCGATCCGGGTGCCAGGCTCTTTCCCCGCTGCCGCGGCTCTCGGTTTTACTCCGCGCGCCGTTGAAACCGCTCCGCTCCCAACCGAACAAAACGCGCAGACGGACGCTCGCTCACGGCTTTTGCCGCCTCCCGTCCCGCTGCCAGGCCGCCGCGCGCAGCCGGGGCGCTTCACCGCGTTCGGCGGCGCGCGAGCGGCGGCGGGTCGAAGAGGCGGCCGAGGGCGAAAGCCGGAAAAGCCGCCTCGGAGGCGGCCAGCCGGGGCGATTTCCCGTTTCCGACGAGCGGGCAGGATGTGGGTTTCTGTCGGGGTCGAGGCAGCTCCCGGCTCGCGCTGAGCTTCTGCTTCCCGGCCGCATCTCGGCCAGCTGCTGTTTTCCGTTCCCCGGGATGGAGATTAACCCGGCACGGAGAAATTCCCACCATCTCTGCCGTCCGCGGACGCTTCCCGCTCACGCAGGGGCCCAGAAACGGACCTTTTTGCCAGCTGTTAAGTGCCAAGGAGGCTACCAGACCCCCCCTCCTCTGGCCCCCAGATTTTAAGCATCTGCGTAAGCGAGCAAGGGAATTTCTGCCCTCCGAGGAAGCCAAAAACAAGCGGCGGGTTAAAGCCCCTCGCGGAGGGGAATCCGGCCGAGATACGAAGCCGTCGGGACAGGTGATGCCACCCGGCTTCGCTGCAGGAATTCCTCGGCGCGGCGATCCTCGCGCTCCATCGCGCTCGCCCGGCCCTGCCTCTCGCCTTCCTCCCGCCCCACAGCCTCCTCGAGCGGCCAAGAGGCGAAATCCGGACCCGCGCCTCCTGGAAACCAGGCCCAGAACGCAAATCAGGGCTCCGGCTGGTTCCTTCGCTTTTTTCCGGCTTTGGAGATGCCCCAAAAATCCCCTCCCCGGCTGGAGGGGGGGTTGCGCAAGGCCCCCGCCGGCGGTTACGAACAGAGCGGGCCAAAGCCGACGTCGGAGCCGACCCGGCGCAACAGCCGAACGGTCGCTTTCACCCGCGCTTCTCCGTGGAGGAACCACCGGCCAGCGAGCACAAAATCCTCGCTTTTGCCACCGAACGAGCCTGACCCCCGAGGCGGCCTCGGCCGCCGGGTTTTCAGATGGACTCCTTCGATGGAGCGAGCTTCCGGGGCCGACACGGTCGGAAAAGCCGTCGGAAGAGCCCAGAGGGTCCGTCTCTCATCCGCCGCCTGCGGGAAGCGGCAATAGGAAATCCTGTATTAGCGGGGGACGGACGGCAAGAGCCGGACGGCGAGGTGAGCGGGACGCGCGAGCCACGGAGAGGCGAGATCCCGGGCCCCAAACGGAGGGCAGCCGGGCTGGAACGGGCCCCGCTCTCCGAGAGACTCCCGCTTCGCTCCGTCCGGGCTGCCGGCGCGGCGGAGCTCGAGGACGGTGTCGCCGGAGCGCGCCGCTCCCGGCCCGGCCTCCTTCCCTAGCGCTGCCGGGGCCTTTCCCGAAGGAGCTCCGGCCTGGACGCTCCAAAATCCTCCCCTTCCCTCTGGCAGTTTGCTCCAGCGGTCAGTCACCCTCATTCGGGGCGGGCGGGGGGGAGAACAATTTCGTGTTATTTCTCTTCCAGCTATTCGTTCTTCGTACGTCCTCCTCGGCCAGGATTCGAGAGCCCACGGGGCCCCGGCGCTTTCTCCGACCCAGCGGCCGTCGCCTTTCCGACGGGGATAAAACCCGCGGGAGGGAGGGAGGCACTCCGCGTCGCGCCGCCGCCCCGAGCGCCCCGCGGCCGCCTCCGCCGGCCCGTCCCGACCCATCGGCTTCGTATCGCCGGACGGAGGAAGAACGGATCCCGCGGGATCGCTCTGGAGATCCGGCGCCAAACGGCTGCGAACGGCCCCGGGCGGGCTGCCCCCCGCAGCAGCGAACGCCCTCAAAGCCACCGCGGGGGTTTTTTTTTTAATAGCGGGCAACGCTCAACACGCTTGGAATTAACATGATACCCCCGCTGTGAAGCGCAAGGGGAACACGCCGGCTGCCAAGGCCGGTGACAACTGCTAAAATACTTGGGATTCGTGGAAGACGAACCCCCCGGAGACTCGGGCTTTCCGGCACGGAGCCCGTCCCAGCTGCCGTCGCTGGCGGCGGGATCTGAGCCTTCGCCGCGTCCCAGGGCGGGATCGGACCGTTCCCACCGCTCCGCTGGGAGGTTTCGTCCCAGGCTTCTCCGGCACAAAAAGCCCCTCGGAAGCGGCCCCGGCTTTCGGAGCAAACCTGGACCAAGGAGCAGCTGCCCGCCGCCTCCGGGCACGGCGTTGACCCGAGGCCGCTTTGCTCAGCTCCCACGGGGAACCGCTCGCCTTCCTGATACTTTTTCCCCCTTCTTCTCCCCAAAGGAGAAGCCGGAATCGGTTCCCGTCCCGGCGCGCTGGCTGGGCTTCACCTCCGCTCATGCCAGGTGACTTCCCCGCCGCACAGCGGGGCCGCGTTTCGCCTGCGTCAGGCGAAAGAAAACCCAGTCAGCGGGGTGGGGGATCGCTCCGAAGCGCCCGCGGGGAAGGGCTCTCCGGCCGGCCGCGCCGGGCCCCCGCGCCCGAGGTGTCGCTCCCTGCCGCGGGCGGGCGCCTGATTTCCACCGAGGGGAGAGCGGCGCGTTCCCGGCCGGGGAAGGGCTTCAGGGCTCTAAATCCGCTTGGGACGAGTTCGAGAGCGGAGCGGGTTTCCTAAATATCCCTGCCGAGGCCGGGAGTCGTCCCGGTCCGGAGCCCCTCGCTTCGGGGCCGACTCTCCGGACGGCCGCTCGGAGGGTTTCCCGTAACCGCGGCGCTTTGGGATCGCTGCTTGCGGGGGAGCAACGGTCGGCGTCCAGCAGAAACGGGGCAAAAAAGTCACAGGAAGAGCTGCAGGCCGCTCACGAAACGCGAGGGGTTGAGGGAACGGCCGCGGGAGAGCCCGGCTCCCCCGCTGACAGAGGGGCAAGATAAGGGAATTGAGTAATCTCCGCTGCAAGGCATTTTTTCACTCCCTCCCACCCGGACGCGTTGCTATCGGTTACGGCCGGATTACTCGGCCGCTTTGGAGCCGGGCTGGAAAACGATCCAGGCCGGGCTGACAACACCGGGTCAGCAGGAAAGGCCGCCGCCGGCAGGCCCAAACTCTGAAAGAAACACCCCAAAACGCGGCCTGAAGCCCGTTCCCTCCTCAGCCCCCCCTCCCGAGGGGAGCAGGCCCTGGGCGCAGCCGGAGCACACCCGGAAGCGGGAGCGAGTTTCAGCTCTGCTCTGAGAGACCGGGGACTCGGCTGGGACAAGGAGGCCGACGGGAAGCCCCGGCTGGACCTGCACGAGGAGCCGCGCGCTCGACCCCAAAAACGCGCAGATCGCGCCCGGGCTCCGGGCAGAAGGGCTCCGGCCGCGGGGTCGCAGGCGGGAGGCCGGAAGAGCCGCCGGAGAGCTCGGGCAAAGGGGGTTTCGAGACGCGTCCCTGCAGAGCAGCGTCGCGCTCCGCCCTGGCACCGCGCGCAGAAGAGAGGCCGGAAGGGGAAACCAAAGGGGGAAGCGAAAGCAGGGAGGCGCCGTGCCCAGCACCCTCCGCAGCCCGGCGCGGGCAGCGGGAGAGGACGCGGCAGCGTCGCCGCGCGCCCGGCCCTGTCGCGGCCCCACGGAGCCGCTCCGGGGTCAAAATCCAACTCTGTCGACAGCAGCGCTGCGCCGAACGGGATGCGGGTGGGGAGGGAAACTGAGGCAGCAGGAGGGAGGGCGGAGGAGAGCCGCGAACGCCGCCCGGCTCGGCATCTCCCTCCCGGCTCGGTGATTAGACGCTCCTGGCGGAGGCGGATCAGAGAGCGGCCCTGGCTGGCACGGGAGGTCCCAGCGAGGCGGTGAAACAGCCGCAGACTAAACCTGCGAGTTACAGAGCTCGGTTTCCTGTGATGTCTAATAACAGGGCTGAATTTGTGCCGGAAGCTTTGCCCCGGGGGCCCCGCCAGGGCGCCTCTCCTCTCCCGAGGCCCGTGCCATCACCAAACGCGCAGGGACGTCGCGTCTGCTGGAGACGGGCCTCGCCGCGGCTCCAAGTCAGCCCCGCACCGGAGAGACGGGGCTGCGGCAGCGCTGCCGGCTCGGCCCTGCCCTGGGGGAGGAAGTATCCAAGTCGTTCCCCTGCCTCGCCCTTAAGATCAGTATATCCTTTGGGCCGAAGGACATCCGGACCAAACGCCACCTCACACCTTCAGTTCAGGCCAAAGTCGCCGTGGGAGCAGGGTGGCAGCGGTCCAAAACCCCGGGTGCGCTGCAAACACCTCCACGCCGCAGCTGCCCCGGAAACGAGCCACTTTCTTCTCCCAGCTTGGCCTTTTTTTGGCTCTTTCCCCCTCCTGGCGCAACGGGGTCTCGAGCGCGAGCGACGCGGCCGAACCAGGCGCTGCGATTCCTCCGGGCGGGCGGGGGGGGGGGGGTGTTCTTCATATCCACGGAGTCACTTGTTTACCCGGCATTTTGCCCGGCAGCGATTCAGCTCGGCGGCAACCTTTGCTTTGCAAACGAGTTGACTCGTTTACGGGGACGGTCCCACAAGCTCTGGGAAGCTCGGCTCTGCCCAAAGCCATCCATCCGCGCGGGCAAGCCAGTCCTACCCGCGTCATCCCGCCGCGTTATCCCCAGCTCAGCGCTCTTGGGGAGGGGGGGGATTTTGATATGAGAAGGCGACCGGCTCTGCTGAAAGGCCCGATTCACCGGCAGCACAAAAGAGCGAGTGTTTGCGTCGCGCCCCGAGCGTCCCGTCAAAAGTTCATTGTATCGGAAAGCTCTCGGAGCGGAGATTTGGCTTGGCAGCCGCTCAGGCTTTTCTATCGCAACGGCGAGGGGGGGGAACGGGGCCGGGGGGGAGGAACCACAGAGGTTTAGACAACTAACAGGTGGCAGCTGACGGGGGAGCGGCGCGGAGAGACCCCCGGAGCTGCCCCCGGCGGATCGGCCCGGATGGGGGGCATGGAGGAGATGGCGGGGATGCTGCGGGGGGTAGAGGTAAAGGGGAGCCCCCCCCCCCACCTCACAGCAGGGCCAGGGGGTGGGGACGGGGCAGGCGAGCAGCCCCACAGGCATGGGGCAGGACTGGGGGGCGCGGGGGCGGGCCCCCAAGAAGGGGGGGGCTCGGGGGCTCAGGGGGTCGCGCTGGGGGCGGGGGGGAGCGCTGTGGGCAAGACCCCCGGGGCGGGGCCGAGACCCCGGAGGGGGCGGGACCGAGACGCCCGTGGGCGGGGCGGGGTCTCACCGGCCTGCGTGGTGTCGCTGAGGTCCCACCGCCGCGCCGCGGCCGCCGGGAAGGTGCGCAGGCGGCGGCCGGCCAAGCTGAGGGTGCCCGAAGCCGCCGCTTCCTCCAAGGCGCGCTCCGTGCCGGCTCCTCCGGGCGGCGGCGGCAGCGGCGGCGGCGGCGGCAGCTCCGCGGCCGCCTCCGTCTCGCCCGCCGCCATCGCGGGACCGGGGCAACGGGGAAGGGGCTGGAGGGGAAGGGGGGCAAGAGGGCTCCGCTCGCTGCGGGCGCCGCTGCCCAACTGAGCGGCCGGTTGCCGCCGCGCGGGGGAGGGACCCCAGCCGCGGGGGCGGAGCCAGCGGCCCGGCCAATCAGGGCGGGAGCGGCGCGGAGGGCGGGGCCTCGCCGGCGAGGAGCCAACCCAGTGAGGGCGGAGGCGGGGGGAAGGGCGGGGCTGAGCCTCCGGTTCCTCCAATCAGGAAGAGAGAAGGCAATGAAAGCGCGGAATTGGGATTCTTTTGATGGGTAGGCGAGCAGACCAATCATCTCCAAGCAAGGCGGGCTGCTGCCCGGCAACAGCCAATCATAGGGCAGATACCAGAAAGGAGGGAAGAGAGGGCTATTGAGTTCCACCAATCACGGCGGAGAAGGCGGAGCTAGTCACCACATAGCGTCCTACCACAAGCCCGTCCCCAAAAGGACCAATCCTAGCAGAGGACGGTGGGTACAACAGTCTCAACGCAGCCAATAGCCTTTCAGGAGGCGGGGAAACACGTGTGATTGATATGTAAGCTTCGATGCCCAGGAGGCCTGGAGAAAAGGCGGTAAGAGTTGAATACATGAAACCCAGGGCAACATGCAGGGCCGGAGCATCCCAGCTCTGCCAATCACGAGCAGAGGGCGGGCCTTACAGAGGTGAATGACAGCCTGGTTACCCCATCAAACGGAGGATCAGTGCACTTCATTGACAAGTGCAGTGTCCAATCAGGAAATCACAGCAGGTGAAAGGTGGGCACCAGGGCAGAGTGACAGCCCAGGGGGCCAATCAGAGGAAGTGTCACCTCAGGTGAAGGGTGGGCACCAGAGGGAAGTGACCGCCCTGGCAGCCAATCACAGCGAGAATCACCTCAGGTGGAGGGCGGGCACCAGAGGGAAGTGACCGCCCTGGCAGCCAATCACAGCGAGAATCACCTCAGGTGGAGGGCGGGCACCAGAGGGAAGAGACCGCCCTGGCAGCCAATCACAGCGAGAATCCCCTTGCCATGGGGCAAGGAGCAGTAAGAGGTGCTGTGGGGCGGTAAGAGGTGCCATGGGGCAGGTTCTGGGGCGGTGAGAGGCGCCATGGGGCAGGCGCGGGGCAGGAAGCGGTTGCCACAGCGCGGGGCGGGGGGGGGTCGCTGCGGCGCTGCTGGAGGGGCCGCGATGCGGCGTGCAGCCCCGCTGCTGTGGGGCAGGAAGGCCCGCGGCAGGTGCCGGAGGGCAGGGGCTCAGCAGGGCGCCCGTGGGCCCGGCCCCACGGCGGCCCTCGCCGCCCGCCCTGCACCCTGCCGGCGCAGCCGTGGGGCACCAGCCCCCTCTTGTGCCCTGCTGCCGCATGGCACCCTGCTGGGGGGCAGGCGCTCAGCCCGCACCCTCCCCCCAGCCCCACCGCACCCCCCAGCCGGCGCTGGCGGCCAGCGAGGAGCAGCCGGGCACGGCCGCCAAGCAACGCCCGCCTCCGGAGCTGGTGAGTCGGTGTGTGCCCACGGCACGGCGGGGCCCTACAGGGGAGGGGCGCGCGGCCTCTGGCAAGGCGGGATGGGGGCCGAGGGCCTAGCCGGGGGGCGGCTCGTGCGTGGCGGGCGCCGAGGCGCCGTCGCTCCCCGCAGCTGGAGCACGCCGCGTCCTTCCTGCCGCTGCGCGACACGGCGGCGCTGGGGCCCGAGCCGCCGCTACCTGCGGCGGGTGGGCGACGGCCAGGCCGCGGCCACCTCCGAGGGCTACCGGCCGTTAAGGAGCCCCGACGGCCGCACGGCTTCCCCCGGGGAGGCGCTCCCCGCCCGCCGGCCGCCCGGGCCCCTCCCGCCCGGCAGCCGTTCGCTCCGCCGGCCGCTTAACGAGCAACGCGCGCCAGTTAACGAGCTCGAGCACCCAGCCGCGGGGGGTGGAGGGGGAGGCGGGGGGCGCCCGGCGCTCACCCCCGGCCCCGGCCCCGCGGCGGGTTTAAAGTCCCGCGCGCGTGGCCCCGCCCCCCGGCTGGCACCACGTTCCCTCCCTACAGGCTGCTGAGGCCGAGCCCCGCCCTTCCCGCCTCCAGACCCCGCCCCTTTGCTGGCGCCAGGCCCCGCCCCCGGCTGGCACCACGTTCCCCCCCTACAGGCCGCTGAGGCCGAGCCCCGCCCCTCCCGCCTCCAGACCCCGCCCCCTTGCTGGCGCCAGGCCACACCCCCCGGCTGGCCCCACGCTCCACCCCTACAGGCTGCTGAGGCCGAGCCCCGCCCCTCCCGCCTCCAGACCCCGCCCCCGGCTGACGCCAGGCCACGCCCGCCGGGCCGCCCCGCGACTGGCGCCAGGCTCCGCCCCGCGGCAGCCCCCCCAGGCCACGCCCCCTCGGGCCGCTCTTAAAGGAGCCGCGCCGCCTATAGCCGTCTGCGGAGGCGCTTGCTCTAGGCGGGGTGGGGGTGCCCCCTCCGCGGGGGGCCTGTCAGGGGCGGGGGGGGTGGGGGGTTCGTTCCCCGGCTCCCGAAAGGGGGGAACATGGCAGCCGGGGGCGGCGGGGGGGAACACAACATCGACGTTTCCTCCAGGGGGCTGGCGACGTGGCGGCCCTCGTGCAAGGGGCCGGCCCGCTCCTGCCTCCACGGCTTGCACGAGGGCCACTGGCCAAGGACACAGCCACGTGGCCCCTCGTGCAAGCCCCGCCCCCTCGTGCAAGCCCCGCCCCCTCCAGACACCGGTTGGCCGGTTCTGTGTCCTTTATTTGCATACATGGGGTGGCCCCGGGCCGGGGGGGGGTGCTCAGGGCTGCCCCCGGCAGGGTCGCTTGCTGAGGCTGCCCAGGATCTGGTGCTGCTGCGGGCGGAAGGGCACCACGAAGGCGTCGGGGGGCAGCAGGGGGGCTCCGGCCGCGTCCAGGCGGCCCATGAGCACGTAGCTGGCACCTGGCAAAAACGCGGAGAAAAGGGTTAAAGGGGGGGAAAAAAACCAAACGGCATGGGGGGGGGAGACGCCCGCAACCCACCTTTCTTGAGGCCGGGGCAGTGGCGGCAGGGCAGGCCGAGGCGCAGCGCGGCGCCCTTGGCCGGCTGCGGCAGGCTCAGCCCCCCCAGCTTGTAGGCGTGCAGCACCGAGACGGCGGCCCAGGCGCCGGCCTCCCGCGACACCGTCTTCACCGTGCCCGTGAGCACTGCGGGGAGAAGGGGGCGGTGAGGCCCGCGCCGCCGCCACCGCCGCCCCCTCCGCGTCCCCCCCGCCGCCCCCCGCCTCACCGAAGTCGCTGGCGCAGAAGTTGCTCTGCATCGTCCCCGTCCGGCGGCAGCGCTGCGGGCACTCGGCGGCTGCAAGAGAGGGGCCGGGGTGGGCCGGGGCCGCGCCGGGGCCGCGCCGGGGCCGCCGCCACCCCCTTACCTGGCGCCGCGGCGGTGGGCGGCTCCGGGGCCGCCTTGGCCGTGGGGCCGGGGCCCTTGGGGCCCTTTCCCGGCGGCGGCTTGTTCTTGGGCTTGGCGCCGGGGAAGACGCCCGCGGCCGGGGGCGGTTTCGGGGCCGACTCCGGGGCCGAGCCGGCCGCCTCGGAGCGGCTCTTCATGGCGTAGGAAGCGGAGAAGCCGTCGGCCGTGACGCTGAGGTCGGACACGAACTGCACCAGCAGCTCGTTCCCGGCCGACACGATGGGGCTGCCGCCAGCGAGGAGAGGCCGGTCAGCGGCGGCGGGCGAACGCCGCGAGAAAAGCAGGTTTGTTCCCCAAGAACAAGCCCCAAAGGAAGGGGAGGAAAAGCCGCCTCACCCGGGAGCGGCCTCGCCGCAGAACTTGCCCAGGCGCCGCGAGTCGTCCGTGTCGCCACCGTCGAAGACGGCCACGTAGTCGTAGCGGCAGTAGGTGTCCGGCTCCACGTCGAACTTCCCGAACGTCAGCTCGATCACCTGGAGCGGCGGCGGGACGGAGACGCCGCGGGGGTCAGCCCCGTCCGGCCCCCCGCCCGCCGCGTCCCCGTCCCCGCGGCGGCGGCGGCCCCACCTGGTCCTTGGGGGCCACGATGTGCCAGGAGCAGCTGATGCCGGCCGGGTAGTTCTCCTCGGGCCAGTTCGGGGTCTTGAGGCCTCCCTGGGGCTTCTCCAGCTTCCCCCCGCAGAACTGGTGCTCTGCGGGGCGGGGCGGGGGTCAGCGCGGGCCCCCCGCCGCCGCCCGCCCGCGGCCCTGCCGCCGCCGCTGCCCGGCCGCGCTCCGCTCCGCGCCACGCCGCACCACGCCACGCCTCGCCGCGCCAGCGCGCTCCCCCAGGGCTGGCAGCCGCCCCGCGGCCGCCAAATTACAGGGCCGGAGTTGGAGGCGGCGGCGGGGGGGAGGCGACGCCGGGAAGGACAACGCGGCCCCCGGGGCAGGAGGAGGAGGAGGAGGAGGAGGAGGAGGAGGAGGAGGAAGGGGGCCACGCGGCGGCGGGGCTGGGGACATCCTGCTCGCCCCCCCGGGCGCCGGGGGCGCTACTCACCGTCAAAATAGTGCCAGGACTCCCCGAAAAACCGGGGTTTACTATTAGCACCCAACCGCCGCCGTCCGTGGGGGCGCCCTGCAAAAGGTCCTGAGGGTTGGGATGGGGCGGGGGGCGCGGGGGGGCGGCCATGCAGGGCGGGGGGGCCAGGCTGGGGCTGGGGGGGCGAATCGGGGCGGGGGTCCTTCCCGGCTGGCTGCTGTGCGCGGCGGCGGCGGCGGCGGCAGCGGCGGCGGCGTCCTGGCCCGCGCGTCCCCCGCCCCCCGCGCCGCCGCCGCCGCCCCGGCTCACCGTCGACGTGGGGCAGGCCGGCGCTGAACCAGACGAGGAAGCCGCGGCCGGCGGTGGCCTCGTCGCTCTCCATGCGCAGCAGCATGCGGTTGCCGGTGGAGAGCAGGGCGCCGGGGCGGAAGGTGCCGCAGAAGCGCCCCAGCAGCTGGGCCCCGGCCCCGGCGCCCGCGTACACCGAGAGGGCGTCGAAGCGGCACAGCGGGTCCGGCTCCAGGTCGAAGACGCGGAAGGAGAGCATCACCACCTGCCCCTCGGGCACCTGCGGGATGGGCGGCGGCGTCAGCGCCGGGGGGCGGCCGGGGCGGGGGCGGCCGGGGGGGGCGTACCGTGATGGTCCAGGTGCAGTTGCGGTTGGGCGGGTAGTGCGCCGGGAAGCCCTCGCTGGCGATGTAGCCCGAGTCGCCGCTGTGCTCGCCGCCGCAGAGGAACACGGGCCTGCGGGGGCGCCGGGGGGCCGTCAGCGCCCGGCCCGCGCACCGGCCCGGGGGGGCCCTGCGGGGGGGCCCGGGGGCGCCGGCCCTGCCGGGGAGGGAACGGGGGGGCCCTGCCAGGGGCGCGGGGCTCGGGCGCCGGCCGGACAGCGGCTGCGGGGGGGAGCGGGTGCCACGCCGGCCCCCCCGGCGGCGGCGGCGGCGGCGTTGGGGGCGCAGGGCCGGGGCTGCAGCCGGGGAGCGGGACGGGGCGAGCGGGGCTCGGCGGTTACCTGGAGACGTTGGCGCGGGCGGCGGGGCCCTGCCCCAGGCCGAGGCGGCTCAGGGCGCAGAGCCCGAGCAGCAGCGGCAGCGGCGCCGGGCCGGGGCTCATGGCGCGGCCGGGACCGGGGCCGGGGCCGGGGCAGGGGCCGAGGGTGCCTGCGCGGCGGCGCTCCGCAATGGCAGCCGGGCGGGCCGGGCCGGGCCGCGGCGGGCGGGCGGGCGGGGGCGGCGGCGGGGCCCCGCCGGGGGAAGGGGCCGGGGGCGCGGCGGGGGGGGCCGCGCCGCGGCGGGGCACCCCGGCGGGGGGGCGGGGCCGGCGGCGCGGAAGCTCCGCCCCCTTGGAGCTGCCCCCGCCGACGTGGCGCCGACCCGCCCCGCGGCGGCGGCCAATCGGCTGGCGGCGGCGGCGCGGGAAGGGAGCCGAGGGGGCGTGGCCACCCCGGGGACGGGCCAGTGGGCGGCGCCGACTGCTGCCAGGCTGGACGCTCCCCCCCCCCCCCCATTTGCTGGCGTTCGCGGTGCAAGGCAGGACGGCGGCGGCCCACGTGCGGCAGCAGGGCACGACGCCAGACCCCCCCCCCGGCCCCAAAAAACCGCGGAGGCTGCCGGGAACGACCCCCTCTCCCCCCACAGAGACACGGGCACCGTCTGGGCTCACCTTTAATGCGGGACGGCCCCCCCCCCCCGCGCACACGACACACGCACCGGACACGCACACACACGTGTGGCCCTGCCGCACTGGGGGGGGGTGGAGCCCCCCCGGGCCCATAGGGGGGGACCCAGGCGTCCGGGGGGGGGCACAGCTCAGCCCTGATTGTCCCAGTGTTGGCGGCGGGGGGGGTCCTCCAGCATCCCACAACCCCCCGCAGTGGCAGCGGCAGCACCCCCCCCCGCGGCGCTAGGCCGAGGTGCCGCCGCGCTCTTGGAGGTCGGGGGCCGAGTGCTGGCGGCGCATGCGGGGGGGAGCGGCGGGGGCGGCGCCAGGGGGGGGCGGTGGCGGGGGCGGTCGGGGCTGCTGCCGCGGCGGGGGGGGCCCCGGCGCCCGGCCCCCGTCCAGGGAGCCGCGGCGGTGCTGGCGGGGCCGGGCAGGGGCTGAGCCAGAGCCGGAGCCGGAGCGGCGGCGGCGCTGGGGGCCGGGCGAGGCCGGGGGGGCGGCGGGGGGGGCGGTGGCAGCGGCGGCGGCGGGGCCCCCCCCCAGCTCGGCCCCGGCCTCGCCCTCGGGCCCCCCCCAGGCGCCGCGGTGCTGGGGGTTGCTCTTGAAGGGGAAGCGGAGCTTGCAGTCCTGGGGGGGCACGAAGCGGCCGGGCCGGCGGGGGCCGCGGGGGGCCGGCGGCTGCAGCCCCTGCAGCCGGGCCTGCTCCTGCCGCAGCCAGCGCAGCCGCCCCCGCCGGAAGGCCGGATCCTGCTCCATGAGGCGGCAGAGCCGCTCGGCGCTGGACGGCTCCCGCCGCCCCGGCCCGCTCCAGGCCTCGGCCACCGCCGCCTCCTCCGCGCCCTCGTCCTGCCGGCGGGCAGCGGCGTCAGGGCCCGGACGCCGGGGCCCTGCCCGGGGAGGGGGTCTGGGGGCAGGATGGGGCCCGAGGGGGGGCGGAGGGGGCTGCGGGGGGCAGGACGTGACCCGAGGGGGGGTCCCGGGGGCAGGAAGGGGCCACGCAGGAGGTCCAAGGGGCCCGGCTGGGGCACAATGGGGCCGCGAGGGGCCAGGATGCAGCCCAAAGGGGGGGGGTCCCTGGGGCCCCAGGGGGCAGGAAAGGGCCCCAAGGGGGGCACACGGGGCAGGAAGGGACTGTGTGGGGCAGGAAGAGCCACCCAGGGGGGTCCAAGGGGCTGTGTGGGGCAGAAAGGGGCTGCGAGGGGGCAGGAGGGGGCTGCGTGGGGGGGTCGGGGGGTCTCTGGGGCCCCAGGGGGTAGGAAGGGGCCACGCAGGGGGTGCAAGGGGGCAGGATGCAGCCCGAGGGGGGGGTCCCCGGGGCCCGAGGGGGCAGCAAGGGGCCATGGGGGGCAGGAAGAGCCACCCAGGGGGGTCCAAGGGGCCGTGCGGGGCAGAATGGGGCCGTGAGGGGGCAGGAAGAGTCACCCGGGGAGGGGTCCAAGGGGCCGTGCGGGGCAGAAAGGGGCCGTGAGGGGGCAGGAAGAGCCACCCAGGGGGGGTCCAAGGGGCCGTGCGGGGCAGAAAGGGGCTGCGGGGGGGCGGGGGTCTGGGGGCAGGAAGGGGCTCGGGGCGGCCGCACCTGGCAGAGGGGGATGACGCGCTCCATCTTGCCCACGCGGTCCCGCAGGGCCCGGATCTGCTCGTCCTTCATGTTGTTCTGCAGCTTGACCTCGTGCAGGATGTCCGTCAGCTTGTCGATGTGCGCCCGCAGGTCGTCCACGTCGGCGGCCGCCGGCCCCCCGGCCCCGCCGCCCTCCTCGGCCCGCTCCTCGCCCACCCCCACCGTGTCCCAGACGTCGCGGGCCACCGCCCGCCACGTCTCCTTCTCGTGGGGGTCCCGCTTGCCGTAGAGGCGGCACAGCTCCTTCATCTTGACGATGCTCATGGCCTCGATCTCCTGGCGCGCGTGGCGGAAGTCGTTGAGCGCCACCTCGTAGCAGATCTCCTTCACCGCCTGCATCTTCAGGTCGGCCATGGTGACCCACTTGGGGTCCTTGGCCATGCGCCGGCGCTGCGGGATCTGGTAGACGCGGAGCGGCTCGCGGCGCTTGCCGCTGCTCGGCAGCCCGCAGCGCTTGACGATGCTCTGCACCGTGGTGGCCGGCAGCTTCTCCCGCAGCGACGAGATCAGCCGCCAGCTCTCCTCGCACGAGCGCTTGTCCGAGTCGTCCCCGCTGTCCGAGTCCGCGTACTGCCGCGGGGGAGAGGGCACGGCTCAGGCGCCCGGGGGACATCCCAGGCACCCAGGGGACATCTCAGGGGTCCAGGAGGACATCCCAGGCACCCAGGGGACATCCCAGGTACCTAGGGGGACACCCCGACTTCCAGGGGACATCTCAGGTGTCAAGGGGGACATCCCAGGCCCCCAGGGGACGGCTCAGGCCATCGTTT
The DNA here is from genome assembly GCF_040807025.1 of Struthio camelus. Lineage (NCBI taxonomy): Eukaryota > Metazoa > Chordata > Aves > Struthioniformes > Struthionidae > Struthio > Struthio camelus. The sequence goes on from NW_027182728.1 coordinate 47,496, forward strand.
GGGCGTTTGGGAGATGCCTCCGGCGCCCACCCAGCCCCACGCCTCCCCCCCGTCCCCCCTCACCAGCCGCTGCTGCTCCAGGAGCAGATCCGCCTCCTCCTTCTCGCGCCGGTACTGGTTCTCCAGGTCCTGGAGCCTGCGGGCGGCGGAGGGGTGAGCGGGGCCGTGGGGCCGCTCGTGGCCCGTGGCTCGCGGCCCGCGGCCGCCCGGCCCTCACCTCTTCTCCATCTCCAGCTTGATGTCGATGCCCTGCTTCTCCAGCAGCTCCCGCTGGGCGAAGTTCCAGTCGACGGGCTCGGCCGGCGGCCCGGCCGGCGGGCTCCGCTCCCGCTCCAGCCGCGCCTGCTCCGGGTGGTTGAAGCGGAAGACGTGGTTCTTGCCCAGCACGATGCGGTTCCCTGCCGGGGGCGGAGGCAGAGCGCAGCGATGGGACCCAGGCGTCCGGGCGCGCCGGGGCGGGCGGCGGCGGGAACCCAGGCGTCCCCGGACGTACCGGATTTGAGGACCAGCGGCTCCGTCACCTGCTTCCCGTTGACGTAGGTCTCGGCCCCCTCGCAGGGCTCCAGCGTCACCACCACTGCGGGGAGACGGGCCGGGGTTACGGGGCGACGGAGCGGAGGGGGGCGCTTCCCGAAACACCCTCGCCACCCGGGGGCCCAGGCGTCCGGGCCCTGCCCTCCCCCCGGGGACCCCTCTGCCGCCGGCGCGGGGGGCCGGTACCTGGGGGCCGCGGCGACCTGCTCCAGCGCCAGCACAAGAGAGGGGGAGAGAGACGTGTTAGGGTCGGCGGGGGGGCGAGGGGTCCCTGCCGGCCCCACGGCGGGGCGGGGGCCCCCGGGGGCCGTGGGGCGGCGGCGCGTCCCCCCCCGCCCCGCGCCGGCCGCCCCCTACCTTCCCCGGCGGGGTTGGCGCAGCTCCGGAAGACGCAGTGCCGCTCCCGGATGAACTGCCCCGTCAGTTTGATGTCCACGTCCACCTGGCCCACCCTGGGGGGCGGCATGGCACGGGGAGGGGGGGGCGTCAGCGGGGCGGGGGCCGCCCCACGGCCGCCCCACGGCCACCCCACGGCGCCCCGCCGCCCCACCTCGTCACGCCGTCCTTGATGTGGTACAGGAGGCACTCGGACATGAGCGGGTCCTCGTTGAGGTTCACCAGGTGGGGGGTCTGTGGGGCAGGGAGGGGGTCACGGCTGGCGGGCCCTGCCCCACAGCGCGCAGCCGGTGCCGGGGGGCGGGGGACACCCCTCCGCGCCCCCCTGCCCCCCCCACGCTTGCCTTTTTGGGGGAGAAGACGCCGACGGTGCCGCCGTCCTCCCGCAGCGCCACCCCCATCTCGGCCAGCAGCGCCTCCCTGCAGGCAAGAGGCAGCGTCAGGGCCGTGGGGCGGCCATGGGGCGAGTGGGGGACGTGGGGCGGGCAGGACAGCTGCGGGGCAAGTGGGGATGCTGTTGGCAGCTGTGGGGTGGCCATAGGGCAGGCAGGGAGGCTGTGGGAAGGGCAGGGCGGCCGTGGGGCGGCCGTGGGGCAGCCATGGGGTGAATGGGGAGGCCGTGGGGCAGCTGTGGGGTGAATGGGAAGGCTGTGGGGTGGCTGTGGGGTGAATGGGGCAGGCATGGGGCAGGCGTGGGGTAGGTGGGGAGGCCATGAGGAGGCCGTGGGGTGGATGGGGCAGCCGTGGGGCAGCCGTGGGGCAGCCGTGGGGCGGCCGCCCCGCCCGCTCTCACCTCTCCATGCGGATGGCCTCCGTCTTGCGCAGCTTCTCCTCCCAGGTCTCATTGAGCTCCGCGATGATCTTCTCCGTCTCCTGGGGGGGCCGTGGGGGGCGGGGTGAGCCCGGACGCCTGGGCCCCCGCCGCGGGCTGGGGGGGCCGTGGGGGGGACGAGCTGGACACCTGGGCCCCCGCCGCGGGCTGGGGGCGCCGTGGGGGGTGGCGCTACCTGCAGCCGCTCCATGGCCTCCTCAGCGCCGATGAGCTGCTCGCTGAGGGCGGGGAACGGCTCCGTCGCCCCGTTGAGGGCGCCGGGGGGCAGAGCGCCGGGGGGCAGAGCGCCGGGGGGCTGGGCTGGCGCCGGGGGGCCGGGGCGGCCCGCGGCGCCGTCGAGCTTCGGCCCTGCCGGGGGGCCAGAGCGGGACGTCGGGGCGGCTGCGCGGCTTCCTCCCGCCAGAATCCCCCCCACTCTGTCCCCCAAGTGCCCCCAAGTGCCCCCCACATCCCCTTTGCTCTGCCCCCCAACCCCCCCAACTACTACTCCACATCCCCTTTGCTCTGCCCCCCACATCCCCTTTACTCTGCCCCCCGCCCGGGCTCACCGCCGAGGGGGCCGGCGTCGGAGAGCCCCTGGGCGAAGAGCAGCTCCCGGAGCCGGGCCACCTCCTGCTTCAGCTCCCGGATGAGCCGGGCGTTGGGGTCCTCGTTGATGACGGCGTTGCAGCGGATCTGCTTGGTGCGGTCGGCGTAGCTGGGGGGCGGAGGGCGCCGTCAGGGCCGGGCGCCCCCCCGGCGGCCCGCTCCCCCCGCGGCCCCCGCCTCACCGCAGGGTGCTCAGCGTCTCCTCGTAGTTGATGTCGGCGGGGCTCAGCGCCGCGATCATGGCCGTGCGGGAGTTGCCTCCTGTGGGCAGAGGGACCGGCGGGCTGCGGCGGTGCTGCTGGGGACGGGGTGCCCGGGGGGGGGCCGCCCGTGCCGCCCCCCAACCCCGCCGCCCCCCAACCCCGCCGCCCCCCGCCGGCCGGACGCACCCAGGTTCTCCTTGAGCAGCCAGGTCAGCACCGAGTCCCGGTAGGGGATGAAATCCGACTTCTTCTTCTTGTTGTTCTGCTGCGGAGACGGAAAGGAGGCTCCGGAGGCCGCTCGGCTCGGGCGGGGGGGACCCCGGAGCGCTGGAGGGAGCCCGGGCGCCCGGGCAGGGAGGCCGGGCGCCCACGGAGGGAGGCCGGGCGCCCACGGAGGGAGGCCGAGCGCCCACGGAGGGAGCCCGGGCGCCCACGGAGGGAGCCCGGGCGCCCGGGCAGGGAGGCCGAGCGCCCACGGAGGGAGGCCGGGCGCCCACGGAGGGAGGCCGGGCGCCCACGGAGGGAGGCCGAGCGCCCACGGAGGGAGCCCGGGCGCCCACGGAGGGAGCCCGGGCGCCCGGGCAGGGAGGCCGAGCGCCCACGGAGGGAGGCCGAGCGCCCACGGAGGGAGGCCGGGCGCCCACGGAGGGAGCCCGGGCGCCCGGGCAGGGAGGCCGAGCGCCCACGGAGGGAGGCCGGGCGCCCACGGAGGGAGGGCGCGCCTCCCCGGTGACCCGCGCTCACCATCTCGGCCAGGGCGGAGATGACCTTCCCCAGCGTCGTCAGCGACTTGTTGATGTTGGCTCCTTCCTGCAGCGGAGGAGGAGGAAGAGGGGGAGGAGGGGGGAAGGGGGCGTGGGTCAGCCCGCCCCACGGGGACCCCAGGCCGCGGGGCGGCCCCCCAGCTCCCGCCCTCACCTTGAGCCGCGTGCCCCGGGCACCCGAGGAGTCGGCGCGCTCGCTGCCGGCCAGGTCCACCAGGCTGATCTTGCTGACCTGGGCGGGCGAGACGGGGCTTCGGGGGCTGCTGGCGGGCCCAGGCGTCCGGCCCGGCCCGGCCCGGCCCCAGCGTTACCTTCTCGGTGTCGAGGTCGGTGAGCTGGTCGTGCCTGCGCTGCGTGAAGACGATGGTGAAGACGGCGTGCGAGCGGCTGCTCGTCTCGTTCATGTTGGTGGCCGCCACCGTCCTGGGAGGAGAAGCGGCGGGAGAAGACGTTAAGCGGAGCGAAGCCGCTCTTCGGCACCCGAAACGAGGAGGAGGAGAAGTGCCCGGACGCCCGGGCCCCTCCCCGACCTGGCTTTGTTCCCGCAGTCCATGAGGTCAGCGATGTCCTCGAAGGAGGTGACGGCCAGCTTGGAGAGGTCCTCGACGTAGGGGCCCATGATGGGGTGCTCGCGCACCCGCAGGTTGCCCCGGCTCTTGGGGTTCAGCAGGTCCCGCACCCGCTCGCAGTAGATCTCCATGTAGCTCACCTGGGGCGGGCGGGAGGGGAGGGGGCCGTGAGCGCCGCGGGGCCGGCAGCGCCGGGAAGGCCGTGCCCGGAGCGGCGCGCGGCCGCTCACCTCCACGGAGTAGGAGAGGTCGGGGCAGCCGTTCTGCTGGACGCGAGCGAAGAGATCGGCGCAGAGCTGGGGCGAGAGGGGCAGCGGGGCTGAGCGGCGGCTCCGGCGCTCCCCGGCGCGCCGCCCCCGCCGCCCCGGCGCCCCCGGCCCACCTGCGGGATGATGCCCTGCTGCCCGGCCTCCTGCTTGCCCATCATGGTGTAGGACTTGCCGGCGCCGGTCTGGCCGTAGGCGAAGATGCAGACGTTGTAGCCCTCGAAGGCGTGCAGCAGCATCTCCTCGCCGATGTCCTCGTAGACCTGCCGCTGCGAGGCGAAGCGGGGGTCCTCCTCCTGCGCCGAGAGGGGCCGGGGCGGTGAGGGGCGGCGCGGGGGGCTCCCGCCCGCCCCCGCCGCCGGCACTCACCGACGTGTGCGACCAGTACGAGTAGTCGAAGGTGAAGTTCTTGGTGGCGTCCTTGGAGAGCTTGGGGTTGGTGATGCCTGTGGGGACAGGGTGCACGTGCGAGGCCGTGCGAGGGCGTGTGAGGCCGCCGTGCGAGGGCGTGCGAGGCCGCCGCGCGCCCGCCACTGCCTATAAAAGGGCCTGGCGCTGCCCCGGCCCGGCCGCGCGGCGGCTTGGCAGCTCCCCGGGGGCCGGGACGCGGCAGCGGCTATTTTTAGCCGCCCTCCGGCCTGGCGGCGGCAGCCGGTCGCCCGGGGAGGCTGCCAAGGGCGAAGCGGGCGCTTCCCCGGCCGGGCTCGCGCTGCCGGAGCGCGGCGGCCCCGGCGGGATCTCGCGCCGTCCGCCTCCCTTTCCGAGGCGCGAAGGCGGCAGGCGTGTGGCCGGGAGGCGCTTCCGCAGCTCCCGACTGGCCGCCGGGATCCCGAGGATCCCGCTCCGCGTCCGCGCCAAGCCCGGAGCGCCGGCCGGCCCTTCCCGGCACCGTCGGCGGCCCCTCATTCCTCGCATAACTCTCATAGCTGCGGCTTTGAAGCTGCTCTTCGAGGCGTGGGGCGCCGGGGGAAACAAGGAACGACGGGGCGAGGGCCGAGACGGACGGGAGAGGGGCGCCGTGGCTCTGCCCTGGCGGGAGCCGCTGCCCGGAGGAGCTACTCACACGTGGTTTTGCCCTGCATCTGGATGACGCACTTGGCGTCGCGGCTGGTTTCCCGGGAGTTGAAGGGCCGGACGCGCACGGCCACCTTCACCGACGCGCCCGCCATGGTGGGGCCGGAGGGCTCAGGGCTGGCAGCCGGCGATCATGGATCTAGCCTGGCAGGGGAGGAGAGAGACGGACGTCAGGCGCGGCGGCGCCCCGCTGCTCCGCGGAGCCGCCAGCGGCGCCCTGGGGCCCCTCCGGGGCCGGGGAGCTGCCGGAGGGAGCCGGGGTGCGGGACGGCCCTTTCCTCTTCATCCCCCCGCCGCGGGGTAAAAGCAAACGTCCCACGCGAAATCCCGGGCCGGCGGCTCCGGGCGCTGCCGGCTCCCGGCCCCGCGGATGTCTGTGCGCACGCCGGACGACGCGGCTGCGTCCGAGCTCGGCCCCGGCGGAGCCGCGCGGCGGGAGGGCGGCGCGTTGCCGGCCTTCCCGCCGCTCCGTGTCCTCCCGCGCGGCCGTGGGCGGCACGAGAGGCGCGTCACGACCCCGAACCGGCTCGCGGGACGCCGCCGGGGCCGGACCCGCTCCGGCCGCTCGTGTAACAGCTCGACCGCCCGGCGGCCCCGCTTATCGCCAGCCTCCGCCCCGGTCCGAGCCCCGGAGGAACCATGAAACAGGTTTCTTCCCCCGCAACAGCGTGCGCGGAGGGACGGCGGAGCCGCTCGGAGCAGCCTCCCGGCAGAGCCAGGTGCCGCTCGGCTCCTCCGGCCCCGCGGAGCCGCTTTTCCGTGGGAGGAGCGGAAGTCACGAAGCCTCCCCCCGCCCCCCCCCCGACGACGCGGCCTCGTGAAAAACCGCCTTCGAGACGCTCGTTCCTCGAAAGCCGGCGGGAGCCCGCGGCCGGCTCCGGAGCAGCCGCCGGGAAAGCCCAGCGCCCCGGCCGCGCGCCCCCCGCGGTAACGAACCCCCCCGGGCCCGTCCGCGGGGATCTCGCAAGGACGCCCGGCGGCCTGCTGACGAGGAGCGGTCGTCAACGCGCTTGACGAGCGGCGACGCGTCAGGGAGGTATTTTTAGCCCGGCAGCTGTCCGGAGCGGAGCCGCCTGAGCAACGCCGGATCCCCGCCGCCCCGCGCGAGACCTGCGGCGGGAGGCGCCGCCTTCCGCGGGAGAGCGCTTGCTCCGCGCGCTCAGCCCCGTTACGAGACGCCGGAGAGCCCCCGCCGGCGAGGGCGGACGACGGCGCCGCCCCCCGGGACGGCCGCTGCCCCTCGCCTCCCACGGGAGCTCCTGTTTTTATGAAAAAGCCGCGTTTTACAGCTCCTCCGGGGCCTGAGCTGGAGTTCTTTAAGCATCGGATATGGGAAGCCGCCTCCTCTTTTCCTTTTATCTTACAAATTCGTTTCCGAGCCAGGGAAGGAGCCGCCGGTTCGGACCGGAGCGCCGGGACCCCCCCAGAGAGGCCGTGCCGCTCCCAGACGGGTTTGGTGCCGTTTTCCCAGGTTTTGTGCTGTTTTCCCAAGGAAGTTCGTGCTCAGGAAGAAGGTCCCGACGGCGGCGTTCGTGGCGCCCAGCTGGAAGCACCGGCGGCGCGGGCGGCTGGGGAGCGGGAGGTCCCATTGGGGAGGATCAGAGGAAATATTCCCAAGTTCTCCGAGCGCCGCTGGCTCCCACGGCAGGGAAACGCGAGCTTGGGGCAACGTTCGTGCCGTCTCCCTTGGGTGCAAACCGGCTTGGTTTTTGGCTTTTTTTTTTTTTTTTTAAAAAGATGCGTATTGAAGCGGCTGCCTGGATCTCCGCGGGGATTTCGGCATTCCCCTCTCCCAGGTCCGTGCGGGCTCCGGACATCCCACTCGGAGCGGCGTGCGCCACGCAGGGACGATCCCTCAGCGTCCCCCGGGAGGCCCCTTCCCGTCGCCTCTTCCCGGTGCTCCCAAATCCCAGTTTTCTGCGGGACGCGGCGCCTCCCACGCGCCCGGCGCCGGCAGCGCCGTGAACAAAGGCCGCTCTTCACCCCGTCTCCGGGAGTTTCTCCTCCCGCAGCCGGATCGGGAGCTGTTTCGTATGCAGCTGGGTCAGTTCGGCCACCTTCTCCCGCCTCGAGCATCTCCCTCCGGCCGCTCCGGGGGGAAACGCCGTGTTTTTCTCCCCGGCAAGGCTCCGGGGACACTCACCTGCAGGCGCCGGGGCGCGCTGCGCCCGCAGGAAGCGTTGGAAGCTCGCCGGGGACGAACCTTTGATGCCGAAGCGTTCGGGAACGTCGGGTCCGGAGGCCTGTCCCTGCTGAACGCCCCCGGCAGAGACTCGGTCCGGCGCACGCGGGGCGAATTTTGGGAACTCTCCTTGCCTGCGATCATCCGGCCAACAGCGCCGAGCGCAGCCCCGAGAGCTTAATTACGACTCCAAGTGCCGGCGCTGTTAATTAGAATCGCTGCCAAGGCAGCTCAGCAGGAAAGAGGCACCCACCCTCGGTCGGAGCCGTTAAAAAATACACATACATCCAAGCGCGGGGCTATTCCGGGGCATTTTCTGGAAGGGAAAAGCGAAGGAAACCCTTGTGGTTTCCCCTGGCGGGTTTTTCCTCACCACCTGGCGAAATCCAGGCTGCAAAAGCACCGTCCGAGCGGAGCCCCACGGCCGGGAGGCGGCGGGTGAGGAAACGGATGCCGGCGCGGAGGAGAACAGCTGCTGGGAAAGCCGGGCCGGCCGGCGGGCTCGGGGCGTTTGCCGAGGGAGGTGCCGGCGGATACGACCCAACCCCACGCATACTTGAAAGGCGGCCAGAAAAAGCAATTAGGCCGTTCCCTTCTTTGGGAAGCGATCGCTTTAACTGCGCGAGAGCGGAGCGCGGCGGCGGCGTTCCCGAGCCGGCTTTTCTCCCGCGCCCCCTCGCCCGACCGTCAGCTGCAATTTAACAGCGCCGCTCCCCGGCTCGCGGCTTTCCGAGCGCCTCGACGCCCCCCAGCAAACGTGGGTGGCGGCGGGCGGAAAGCAGGAAGCGTCTCTCCGGCCCCGGCTCGCGCCCGCGGGAGCAACGCCACGGCTCCGCCGCTCCGAGGACTTTCGCGAAGCTCGCGCGGGAACGAACGGACGAGCCGAACCGAGGCAGCCGGAGCCGAGGGCCGGGGAGCAGGCGGGCGCGTCCCGGACGGCGCCAGACTCTGCTCCCGTTCCCGGCTCCCGCTCTCGCCTCTGCCCTAGCTGCCACCCGGAGCTCAAAGCCACCTCGGGGCGAAACGCCGGCTTTCGGCGCGGCCGGGTGGGCGCCGACGCAGGCACCGGCGCCGAGCGGTGCCTCAGTTTGCCCGGCCGGTGAAACGGGGCCAAGGAGGGGCACGGCGGGCCCCTGCCCCCCGCCGCACAACAAGCGCTGTAACCCAAGCACTTAATCCGCGCCGCTGCCGAAAGCATTCCCTGGCAAAGGGCACCGCGCCGGGAGGGCTAATTTGGGCCGGACGGCCCCCTCGACGCCCGCCGGGCTCGTGACCCTGCTCGGCGGCGCTGCGGGCGCCGATCCGGCCACCGATCCGGCCACGGCGCGTCCCGGGGAGCCGGACCGGGCCCGGAGCACCGGAAAGCGCCAGCAGCTGGCTGGGAAGGCGCGTTTAACACCCCGAACCGCAGCCAGCAAGCCGCAAAGAAAGGGAAACAAGGACATTTCTCGATTTGAGGAAGAACCCGGCCTCGAATTTGGGTGTCTCAACTCTCCCCTCGCTGCCTTTCTGTCCCCCACCACTCGCAGGAATTTCGTATTCCTCAAATTCCCCATCCAAGCGGAGCAGCCCCGGGAGCAAGGAAGCGCCGCGGGGACGGGGAGCCGGGCCGACGGTGGCGCCCGAAGGGAACCAGGGCATTTCCCAGCAGGCAGAGCTGTTGGGAGAGGCAGGTAGAGGCAATTATCCGCCACCGCACGCTCCCGGCGGAAAGGACGCCTCCTCCGACGCTCGGCATCGCCGGAGCCGCCCCGAGAGGCCTCCCGGCGGAGGCGCCGCCGTCCGACGCGGTCTCCGGAGACTCGCTCCGCTCCGCAACGTGGACGGCCCCTCGCGTTTCTCTGGCGAACGCAGGTGCAAGCTGCTGCACCAGGAGTTCGCGCTCGGTTTTAAGGCTCAACTTAAATATCCTGGGATACCTCCGGGTGGGAGGAGCCGATGGGAAGGGTGGGATGCGACAGGCCCCTCACCAAAACCGCCCCATGGCAGCAGGGCTCCGCGCTGGCAGCTCCGGGCCGCCTGCTGCTCCGCCGCTGCCTGTCGGGAACTCTCCGTCCGGGAACTCTCCGTCCCGGCAGCTTTCCACACCTCCCGACACGCATTCTCCGCCCGGAGGAGCTGATAAGGCAGAAACTAAGGGAAACGATGCACCTAAGCGAGAGCAGCCGGGCCAGGCCGAGCGCGAGACGCTCGCCTCCGGGTTCCCTTCGATCCTCCGCGGCGCGAAACGCGCCGGTCCGGAAATTCTCGTCCCTGCAAGAGGGACGAGGGGCTCCAGCCGCCCGCCCTCCCGCCCGAGACGCGCGGACAGACCCGAGTTTCACGGATCAAAGGCTAAGATCTCTCTTGATGTTCCCAGCTTCCTTATAGCTCTCCGCAACAGTCGCCGGCTTGGCAGGCCGAGGCAGAACAGAGGCGCGCAGGTGCTGTCGTTTCGCTTGCTCTTCCCCAGCACGCCCCGGCGCAAAGCTTCGGCGGCGCTTACATCCCAGACGGGACCGCGAGACAAGGCGGTTCCCCGGGAAAAAAATGCGTCTCCCCTCCTTCCCGCGCCCGGCGCGTCCCGTCGGCTCAAAGATTCACCAAAGACCCATGCGGTTCTGCTGCCGAAGGCGCCGCGTACCGAGCCAGCCGCCTTCTCCTTCTCGCTAAAAACGCACAGCCCGGTTTCTAACCTGATTTTGTCTAGTCTCTGGAGGCCCAGAGCGCCGCCCGGCTCCCCGGACTACAGGGGCGTGCTGCTCCCCGGAGAGCCTCCTTCCCCCGGGAGCGGGCCCGGCGTCGCAGCCGGCTCAGGAGACATTTCAGGTCTGATGAATCAGAGGGCAAAGGGAGGAGGGAACCGAGAGGGGAGGGGAAAAGCGAGGGGGGGAAAGGGCACTCGCTGCTAAAAATAATCCTGACGGCTCGCTCTGCGTTCACAAAGCGGCAACAAGTGAAAAGCCTCTTCCGTAATCCCCCGCGACGCGCAGGGGCTTGGCACGGCGGCGCCGTCCCCCTGCCCGCGGCACGGCCCCGCCGCCTCCGCGAGCTCAAGGGCACTCGGGGCGAGGAACCCGGGGCGGCCGACGCCTCGCCGCGACCTCGCCGCCCAGCTCGTCCCTCGGCGGCCGAGCCCTGGGCGCACGCGCCGCGCCGGGAGCTCACCGGCGCTCCGTTTCGGCCGCCGCGATCGCCAGCGTTTCGCGGGGGGGAAGGAGAAAGGGACGAGGGGGGAAAGGTCTTACGTGCGGCTCTGTCCCTATCGGACTGCCCGGCGCAGAGAAACAGCACGTGACGCCCCTGGCGAGCGAGCGAGCGGGCAGCAGGTCTCCTCGCGCGCTGCCCCGGCCGCCGCTCAGGTTTCATCCGCTCGCCAGGAAGGTTTTCCGCCCTGTCGACGCGCGCCCCGCACGGGTCAGGCCGCGCTGCCGTGCCGCGGGAAGGCCCAGGAAGCCCCGACCTCGCACCTCAAAGGCCCCCCGTGGAGCTGGGCATCCCCGGGCACCTCGCGGGCCCCGCGGGTGCCGACACCCGCCAGCCCCAGGGCCTGAATCGCCCCCCAGGAACCCCTGACACGTCCTGTCCCCCCGCCGCTAACGGCAGGGTCCCCCTTACCTGCTGCTCCTCAACACCTGGATCAACCCCCTCGGACCCCCAAACCCACCCCCCCTTCCCCTAAGGCGCCCCGACTCCTGCTGCTCCCCCACCCCTGGTGTGACACCCCCACAAACCCCCTACATCTGCCCCCCACTTCCCCAAAGCTCCCCTGCACCCGGATCAACCCGACCCCCTAAACCCACACCGACTCCCTAAAGCTCCCTCACGTCTGTGCCTCCCCCCCATCTGCAGGGAGCCCCCCGGATCGCCCAAATCTGCCTCCCATTAACCTAATGCTGCCCCGCACCCCCATCACCCCCAACGCTCCCCCCCCGTCCCGACGCTCCCCATCACCCCCAACGCTCCCCCCGCCCGGATCAGCCCCCCCGACCCCGCAGCCGCCCCCCCCGCCGGGCCGGGTGCCGCCCGAGAGCCGGTCGCTCACCTGCCCCGCGGCCCCTCATGGCCTCCGGCCTGCAGCGGGCCGATCCCCAGCGCTAGCCCTGCCCACGGCCCCGCGCGGCGGCTGCGGCATCGTCCCGGGGCGCGGCGGGAGCGGGGCGGAGCGGGGCCGGGCCGGGCCGGGCCGAGCGGCGGCGGAGCCGGCGGCGGGGCGGGGCCTCGGGCGCGCCAGGGGGCGGGGCCGGCGGCGGGGCCGCCCCTGTGCCGGGGAGGGGGCGTGTCGCGTGGCGGCAGGGGGAGGAGCCCCGCCCCCTCCGGCCGGGCCGTTAAAGGGGCAACGCGCACGGGGGGGGCAGGTGGGACCCAGTCGTGGGTGTGGGTGTGTGCATGCACGCACGCAGGTGGGGCCCACTCGTGTGTGTGTGTGTGCGCGTGTGTGTGTGTCTGTGTGTGCACGCAGGTGGGGCCCACTCGTGTGTGTGTGTGTGTGCGTGTGTGTGCGTGTGTGTGTGCACGCAGGTGGGGCCCACTCGTGTGTGCGTGTGTGTGCGTGTGTGTGCGTGTGTGTGCGTGTGTGTGCGCACGCAGGTGGGGCCCACTCGTGTGTGTGTGTGTGTGTGTGTGTGCGTGTGTGTGTGTGTGTGTGTGCGTGTGTGTGTGTCTGTGTGTGCACGCAGGTGGGGCCCACTCGTGTGTGCGTGTGTGTGCGTGTGTGTGCGTGTGTGTGCGTGTGTGTGCGCACGCAGGTGGGGCCCACTCGTGTGTGTGTGTGTGTGTGTGTGTGCGTGTGTGTGTGTGTGTGTGTGCGTGTGTGTGTGTCTGTGTGTGCACGCATGTGGGGCCCACTCATGTGCGTGTGTGTGCGTGTGTGTGCGTGTGTGTGTGCACACAGGTGGGGCCCACTCGTGTGTGCGTGTGCGTGTGTGTGCGTGTGTGTGTGCACGCAGGTGGGGCCCACTCGTGTGTGTGTGTGTGCGCGTGTGTGTGTGTGCACGCAGGTGGGGCCCACTCGTGTGTGCGTGTGTGTGCGTGTGTGTGTGTGTGCACGCAGGTGGGGCCCACTCGTGTGTGTGTGCGTGTATGTGTGTGTGCACGCAGGTGGGGCCCACTCGTGTGTGTGTGCGTGTGTGTGTGTGTGCACGCAGGTGGGGCCCACTCGTGTGTGGGTGTGGGTGTGTGTCTCTGCACACGCAGGTGGGGCCCACTCGTGCAGGCGTGTGCGGGTGTGTGCGCGCGCACACGCGTGTGCATGCGTGCGGCAGCAGCAGCGCCCCGCGCGGGCAGTGCCACGTGCGTTGTCACACCTGCGCGCACGTACCTGTGCCCGGCTCGCCTGGCCGCAGAGGAAACCCTTCCCCGAGGCAGCCCAGCCGCGGGCAGCGCCGGCCACCGGGCTCGTGTCCGAGAGGCTCCGCGGCAAAGAGCCGCTTCCCCTTTCTGCTGTGTTTTGGGGTTTTTTCCTTCAGCTGAAAACGCTCCTTTTCTGGGAGCGGGCCGAAAAACTGACTAAAACTCAGGAAAACAGCGGCGGAGAGGCCCGGGGCTGCCGGAGAAGGGCTGCCATCTAGCGTGCAGCGCGGCCGCTCCGGGGAAGGTTCAGGGATGCACGGATCCGTCCCAGAGCCGGGCCCTGCTCCCGCCGGCCTTCAGGCGGTTTGGGGAGAAAAGGCAGAAATTAAATGAGGTTTTCGAGCGGGATCCAAGCGGCGACGCTGGCGAGGCTACCGGCCCGTGCCCGGGGCTGGCTCCGACGGGAAGGAGCCCCAAGGGGAGGGCTGTGCGCTGGTGGCCGAGGAAACCTGCCGCGTTTCCTCCGGGCAGGAAACATGCGGCGCAGGGGGAGATGTTTGCCTGTAAAAGCAATTAAAAATCACAGCGTGCTTCTGAGCCGGCCCCGGAGGACCGTTCCCTGATCCTCGCCATCTTCCCTCCATTTTCCCACACTTTTCCCTTCTTTCCCTCTGTTTCCCTGCCACCCTTCTCCTTCCCTTTTCCCTCCTTCCCCTCTATTTCCCTGACACGTTTCCCTCCATTTTCCCTCCAATTTTCCCTCACACTTTCCCCTCACTTTTTCCTCCATTCTCCCTCTGTTCCTCTGCAACACTTCTCCCTCCATTTCCCCTCCATTTTCTCTCCCTTTCTCTCCCATACATTCCCTCAAGTTTCCTCACATTCCCCTGCCACCCTTTTCCCTCACATTTTCCCCACGTTTCCCTCCATTTTTCCCTTCCATCCTTTCCCCTCACGTTTCCCCTCACGTTTCCCCTCACGTTTCCCCTCACGTTTCCCCTCACATTCCCCTCCATTTTCTCTTCTATCTTTTCCCCTCACATTTTCCTCACTTCCCCTCCATTTCCTTCCATACGTTTCCTTCCATTTTCTCTTCCATCCTTTCCCCTCACGTTTCCCTTTCATCCTTTTCCCTCGCGTTTCCCTTCACATTTCCTCGCTTCCCCTCTTTCCCCTCACGTTTCCCCTCACATTTCCCTCACTTTCCCCTCTTTCCCCTCACATTCCCCTCACTTTCCCCCTCACATTCCCCTCACTTTCCCCCTCACATTCCCCTCACATTTCCCTCCATTTTCTCTTCTATCCTTTTCCCTCACATTTCCCTCACTTTCCCCTCACATTTTCCTCACTTTCCCCTCACGTTTCCTTCCATACGTTTCTTTCCATTTTCTCTTCCATCCTTTCCCCTCACGTTTCCCCTCACGTTTCCCCTCACGTTTCCCCTCACGTTTCCCCTCACATTTTCCTCACGTTTCCCTCCATTTTCCCTTCCATCCTTTCCCCTCACGTTTCCCCTCACGTTTCCCCTCACGTTTCCCTTTCATCCTTTCCCCTCACGTTTCCCTCCCAGTTTCCTCGCTTCCCCTCTTTCCCCTCACATTTCCCTCACTTTCCCCCTCACATTCCCCTCACATTTCCCTCCATTTTCTCTTCTATCCTTTCCTCTCACATTTCCCTCACTTTCCCCTCACATTTTCCTTCCATACGTTTCCTTCCATTTTCTCTTCCATCCTTTTCCCTCACGTTTCCCCTCACATTTCCCTCACATTTTCCCCACATTTTCCTCACGTTTCTCTCCATTTTCCCTTCCATCCTTTCCCCTCACGTTCCCCTCACGTTCCCCTCCATTCTCTTCCCTCACGTTCCCCTCACATTTTCCTCACATTTCCCTTCACATTTCCCTCCATTTTCTCTTCCATCCTTTTCCCTCACATTTTCCTCACTTCCCCTCACATCTTCCTCACGTTTCCCTCCATTTCCCCTTCCATCCTATCCCCTCACGTTTCCCCTCACGTTTCCCCTCACGTTTCCTCTCACATTTTCCTCACGTTTCCCTCCATTTCCCCTTCCATCCTTTTCCCTCACATTTTCCCCACATTTCCCTCACATTTTCCCCACGTTTCCCTCACATTTTCCCCACATTTTCCCCACATTTTCCCTTCCATCCTTTTCCCTCACGTTTCCCCTCACGTTTCCCCTCACATTTTCCTCACGTTTCCCCTCACGTTTCCCCTCACATTTTCCTCACGTTTCCCTTTCATCCTTTTCCCTCGCGTTTCCCTTCACATTTCCTCGCTTCCCCTCTTTCCCCTCACGTTTCCCCTCACATTTCCCTCACTTTCCCCCTCACATTCCCCTCACTTTCCCCTCCATTTTCTCTTCTATCCTTTTCCCTCACATTTCCCTCCCTTTCCCCTCATGTTTCCCTTACATTTCCCTCCCTTTTCTCTTCTATCCTTTTCCCTCACATTTCCCTCACTTTCCCCTCACATTTTCCTCACTTTCCCCTCACGTTTCCTTCCATACGTTTCTTTCCATTTTCTCTTCCATCCTTTCCCCTCACGTTTCCCCTCACGTTTCCCCTCACGTTTCCCCTCACGTTTCCCCTCACGTTTCCCCTCACGTTTCCCCTCACATTTTCCTCACGTTTCCCTCCATTTTCCCTTCCATCCTTTCCCCTCACGTTTCCCCTCACGTTTCCCCTCACGTTTCCCTTTCATCCTTTCCCCTCACGTTTCCCTCCCAGTTTCCTCGCTTCCCCTCTTTCCCCTCACATTTCCCTCACTTTCCCCCTCACATTCCCCTCACATTTCCCTCCATTTTCTCTTCTATCCTTTCCTCTCACATTTCCCTCACTTTCCCCTCACATTTTCCTTCCATACGTTTCCTTCCATTTTCTCTTCCATCCTTTTCCCTCACGTTTCCCCTCACATTTCCCTCACATTTTCCCCACATTTTCCTCACGTTTCTCTCCATTTTCCCTTCCATCCTTTCCCCTCACGTTCCCCTCACGTTCCCCTCCATTCTCTTCCCTCACGTTCCCCTCACATTTTCCTCACATTTCCCTTCACATTTCCCTCCATTTTCTCTTCCATCCTTTTCCCTCACATTTTCCTCACTTCCCCTCACATCTTCCTCACGTTTCCCTCCATTTCCCCTTCCATCCTATCCCCTCACGTTTCCCCTCACGTTTCCCCTCACATTTTCCTCACGTTTCCCTCCATTTCCCCTTCCATCCTTTTCCCTCACATTTTCCCCACATTTCCCTCACATTTTCCCCACATTTCCCTCACATTTTCCCCACATTTTCCCCACATTTTCCCTTCCATCCTTTTCCCTCACGTTTCCCCTCACGTTTCCCCTCACATTTTCCTCACGTTTCCCCTCACGTTTCCCCTCACATTTTCCTCACGTTTCCCTTTCATCCTTTTCCCTCGCGTTTCCCTTCACATTTCCTCGCTTCCCCTCTTTCCCCTCACGTTTCCCCTCACATTTCCCTCACTTTCTCCCTCACACTCCCCTCACTTTCCCCTCCATTTTCTCTTCTATCCTTTTCCCTCACATTTCCCTCCCTTTCCCCTCACGTTTCCCTTACATTTCCCTCCATTTTCTCTTCTATCCTTTTCCCTCACATTTCCCTCCCTTTCCCCTCACGTTTCCCTTACATTTCCCTCCCTTTTCTCTTCTATCCTTTTCCCTCACATTTCCCTCACTTCCCCTCACGTTTCCCTCACGTTTCCCTCTATTTCCCCTTCCATCCTTTCCCCTCACGTTTCCCTCACGTTTCCCTGCCATCCGTGTCCCTCGCGTGTCCCTCCGTTCCCCTCACCCGTCCTCTCCTCTCCGGGCCGGTTGCCGTCAGGGCGCCGCCGGAGCCGGAGCCGGAGGGAGCCGCGGCGGCTCCGCACGGACGAGGCGCCATGGAGCGCCGGCCCCGCGCCGCCCTCGGCCCCTCGGCCAGGTACGGCGGGAGAAGTCGGGGCACCAGCGCGGGTTTCGGGCAGGTTTTTCTCCAGAGACAACCGGGCGGAGGGAGGCGAAGCGGAAAGGAAGGACATTTGCTCGCTGGGTCCCTAAAAAGCTTTTCCAGCAGGTGGCACGGACGAGTCGAAGCCGGCCCGGCCGGCAGCAACGGACGTAGCGCGGCGCCGGCGCCGGACGCCTCCCAATTCCCCTCCGCCCCGGCCCGAGCCAGCCCTTTCTGCCCCGGCCACGAGAAAGGGAGATAAATGGGGAAAAAAACAAAAAAAAGCAGCCGGGGAAAGGCCAGGCTCCGCGTTACGGCCCCAAAGGGCAGGGAAGGAGCCGCCTCGCGTGGGGATTAGGGGCCGTTTCGTGCCAAGGCTCCGTAAGTGACTCCGGGCCTGCCGGAACGGCGGCAAGCGCTCCGCAGCCCCGAGTCCTGCCTCCGCCCCGGGCAGCCCGGGTGATTTTCGTGGCCTCCGAGGCGCTTTCCTCCGCGTTTCTTCTTCAATTGGCGATAAACCTGATCTGCGTGAAGAAAACATCGGTCTGACCGCCCTCCCCCAGCAATATAAATCAATCTGAGCTCGTGCGTAACGCCGGCCGGGAAAAATTCACCCAGTTTCTGCTCTTTTTTGAGTCCGACAGCTTTTGCTGAGCTAAAACGTTCGACCGAGCGGACGGGAGAGGGGCGCGTTCTCGCTCGCTCCCGGGGTCTTTATTCAGTTTTTAATCAACCTGCCTGGTAAAAACTGGTCTCTAATTTCTAACTCGCGTCCGGCTGGTTTTCGGCAGCCGGACCGTCGCAGCGTTCGGCGGTGCCGGCCAGGTGGGATGTTTTTGCCCCCTTTGCCACGTTTTTAAGCCCATTTGTTCTTTCAGCCCAGTTTGCCGTCATTGCTGGTTCTCCAGAAACGCCAGCGCGAGGAAGACCCTTTCCCGCCCTGTTTTGCACATAGGGAAAACGAGCTGCAGAATTTACCTCTAAATTTCGATGCTTAAAAGCCGCCCACGCGCCCTGCTTTGCTTTGGCTCGTGCCAGCGCGGGGAAGCACCAAACGCCACCTCCGGTGCTAAGCGAAACCACCGTGAGTCATGCAACCCGGCCCGTGCCAACTCACAAATTGCCCTAACCCTACCTTTCCGACCAAAAAACCCTGCCCGGAGCCCTGCGGTTTGCACCTAAGCCGTGCAGCCCGGCGCACGGAGCCGGTCGGTCGAGCCCTTTGGGAATTAAATGCCGTGACTTTGCGGGGGGGAACAGCACGAAATTGCACCCCGGTGACCTCGGGCATTGCCTGCTGCCGCCGTTGTGCTCCCCTACGTGTGCATTTATAACTGGCGTGCAAAGTTAACTGCTCTCCTTTTTAACTCTTGTCCTTTTTCGGTGTCCGCCTGTCCCTATAAACACCCGTCCGATTCGTTTTCGGTGAATTACCGCCCCAGTTGGGAAAAAAGCACTGCCTGTGCAGGCTGTGCAAGAGGGAAGGGGGCCGAAAAGTGAGCCAGCCCCCCCCCACCGGCCGCCGCTTTCCGCCTGTTACTCTGACGCTGTCTCCGTTTCAGTGCTTTTAATTATCAGATTGGGCAAAGCGCAGCTCCTCCGAGCGGAAGGACTCCGGGAAGTTAATTGCGATGCTGATCATCAGCCCGGTTATTCCCCCGCTGCGATAACGCTGCCTCCGGCGCTCGGCGAAGAGGGGCCGACGGCGGGGGAACGCCGGTTTCTAAAAGCCCCTTTTCCTAACTGATCCCCCCCCGCGGGGGGGCACGTGGGTCCCAGCCGGCGTTCCCGCGCCGGATCAGCCCTCCGCGAGGAGGGAGAAGCACCTGGCACGAATTTCCGTGCGGCGAGCCAGCGGGAGACACGCGTGAGCTTTAACCGGAGAGGGCAGATCGGTATCTGGCCCTCCCGCTCCCTCCCCGCTGACGCACGCCGGTCGAAAACTTCCCAGCTTTTACGAAAGCAAGGCTGCGGCCGCCGAGGCCAAAACAAGGGCTTGTATGGGGCCGGGGAAAGCAGCGCGGCGCAGACGCTCCTGGCCGCCGGCAGCCTCAGTTCCCCTGCCGGCCGGCGGGAAGGGAGCTGTGACTGCGGGGCTGCGCCCGGGGGGCTTCTCGCGGCGCGCGCGACCTCGTTCCCGGCGACGCATCCCCGCGCCGCCCGCCTGCCCCGGCCGGCTGCCTGAACGGGGTCTAAATTCGCCCCCCGGCGCAAATTCGGGGGCCGCCCGCGAATGAGTTTGAGCCTCCCCTACCCCGACCCGCTTTCACCTCGCCTTTGCTTCGCTTGCAGGCAGTCGGAGACGGTGAGCAGGCGCGACGTGGATGCGGCCGCCGCCGAGCGCCGCGCGGCCTGGGCAGGGCTCGGACCGCGGCCCAGGTAGGGCGCCGCGCGCTCCGCATCCCAGCGCGTCCGGCCCGTTCTGTTACCCCCCTTCCGCCTGCCCCGAGCTGCCGACGAGCTTTAATTGCTCCACGGTTCATGCAAAAAAAAAAAAAAAAAAAAGCGTGTGCGAATAGAGACAATATTTCATGTATTTGTGAATAGGTGCGCGTCGAATGCCGTAGCGGCTCTCCAAATTAAACGCGTCCCTGCCCCTTCGGCCCTTCCCGCTTATCGGCAACAGCGGCCGGGGGACGTGTCGCCACAACCCCGAAAGGGACAGGGGTAGGAGAGGGGGGACGGAGGCAAACCGCCCGCAAGTCACCAACATCTCACTTGCCGGGGAAAAAAACCCAAAACCCACAGGTTAATGCCCGGCTCCTCCGCCGGCCTCGCGCCCCGCTCGGGGCAGCCCTTTCCACGGCCCTGGGGTTATTTTCCCCGGTGGCTAATCCACGCGTCCCTCCCGGGATCGCTCACGGACCCCGTCTCATTCGGGAACGCAGCGCTGAAAACGTGCGTTTGACCTTTTCAGGCCGTGCTGGACGGACGGACGCCGCGAGACCGCCCTCCTCCTGGCGCAGGTGGACGCGCACGCGCAGGTGTCCCTCTCTCCTCTCGCTTGCACGACCGATAGCCGATAGAAAACCGGGCAATCGCCTCGAGGGCGGGCGCTCGGAGCCGGGTGGCAGCGCCCCAGGAAGGCTCCCGCTCCCCGAAGCGCCGGGAAGAGCCGTCGCTGCCCGCCGGCGGTTCCTCCGGGTCTCCGCGGCCGGGGAAGAGCCGGGAGCGGGGCGAAGCAGAGATTTAGCGCAAGCCGCTAAGTGCCCTAAAGGGCCCGCTTTCAATTAAGCCCCTTAACTAATTAGCAGCTTTGCACGCCACCTCCCCAGCCAGGGGCTCGCACAGGCCGGACATTGTTGCCGCCATCTCTTAGGCCCCGCAAAGGATTTGAAATTCCGCTTAAAGCCGCGGATTTACCTTTGGCCCCAAACGCCCCAAGACGCTCCCGGCCCCGCAGCGCCCCGCAGAGACGGAGCTTGCTTGTACCTGGCCCGGCGCACGCCGCGCTCCCCCCGCCGACCCCTTCCCTTCGTGAACCGTCTGCGTGAATTGGGAGCGCGCCCGGCCGGGGCAGCCGATCCCGGCCGCGGACCGGCGCGCTCCCCGTCCCGCAGGCGGCCGGCCGGGCGCTGCCCTCGCCCCGGGAGCTGTGCGGCCGGCAGCGGCGGAAGCGGCCGGAGAAGGGGAACGCCACGCGGGTCGGCTCCCACCTGGAGGAGCTCAAGAGGCGGCAGAGCAGCATCGACGAGTAAGGCCGCCCCCCAACAAGGGTTATTTATTTCCTTTTCGTTTGGTTTGGGTTTTTTTCCCTCCCCCCCCCCCGCCCGGGTTTTTTTCCAGGGCGGCACACGCGTGTGCGCCGTGCACGCGTGTGCGCCGTGCACGCGTGTGCCGCCCCGCGCCCCCCCGGCCAGGCTGAAGAGGCGGACGTGGGGCGGACGCGGCGCCGTGCCCCCGGCCGAGGAGACGCTGCGCCGGCGCCCGGAGCCCGGCGGAGACCCCTTCGGCGCGGAGGTGAGCTCCAAAACGGGGCCAAAGCGGGGAGGTTCGGGGCCGCCGGCTCTCGCTCCGGCGTTTTCGGGGCGGAAAAAGCCGCGCGACCGTTGCCTCCCCGCCGCAGGAGGCGGCGCCGCCGCCGTGGCGCCCCAGGCGCGAGGAAATCCCGCTCTCCGCCGCCGCTTCCCGCGCTCCGGCCCAGCTCCCGGGGGGCTGCCGGCCGCCGGGGCCGCCCTGGGCCGTGGGGCGACACGAGGAGTGACCGGCCTCAGCCCCGGCCCCGGCCCCGGCCCCGGCCCCCGCCGCCGTGTTTCCCAACGCTCCTGTTGCTGTTCTTCTTCTTCCCCTTTTTTGGGAGGGTTTTGGCTCCGGCCGTGCGAGGCCGTGCCGCGCGGCGCCCCCCCGCGACGAATGTTCCTGCTTCTCCCGCTATTAAACGCTGGTGACCCCCCCGCGGCTCCGAGGTTTGCTCCGCGCGGAAGCCGGCGGCTTCGCCAGCACGTGCAGCCAGGGAGGCCCCCGGCGGCATCTCGCACGAGGTCCCCGCTCGCACGAGGGCCCCGCTCGCACGAGGGCTCAGCTCGCACGAGGGCTCAGCTCGCACGAGGGCCCCGCTCGCACGAGGGCCCCGCTCGCACGAGGACCCCACTCGCACGAGGGCCCAGCTCGCACGAGGGCCGCACTCGCACGATGCCCCCATGGCCACCTCGCCCGGGGCCCCACCCTCACGGGCAGGCTTTCCCTGACCCCCACCCACGACACCCAAAAGCCGGACTTTCCACCCCAAAACGACCACTCCGCAGGGAGCACCGCGGGGCGGGGCGGGGCGGGACACCGGGCGGGGAGCCCCGCCCCGCCCCGCCCCGCCCACACGGCAGAGGCTCCGCCCACACGGCAGAGGCCCCGCCCACCCGGCAGAGGCCCCGCCCACTCCTCGCCGCGGAGGCCCCGCCCCCCGTGCGCGCTGAGGTCACGCGCCGGCGGCGCTGTCACCGCGCGGCGCCGGCGGAGCGGGAACATGGCGGCCGGCGGCGGCGGCGGCGGCGGCTCCGGCGGAGGCGGCGGCGGCCCCGGCCCCAGCGGCCCCCCATTGCCGGCAGGTGGGGCGGGGCCGGGGCGGGGCCGGGGGGCGGGGCCGGGGGCGGGGGGAGCTGTGGGGCGGGGGGATGGGGGGTGCCAGGGACGGGATGTGGGGCGGGGTGGGGGGTGCAGTGGGGCGCCGCGGGGTTCTGCGGGGCGCCGCGAGGTGCGGTGGGGCGGAGCGCGGGGTGCCGTGGGGGGGGCGGTGGGTTGCCGTGGGGGGCTGTGGGGCACGGTGGGGCGAGCTGTGGGGGGCTGTGGGGCAGGCGGTGGAGTGGGCTGTGGGGCAGGCTGCGGGGCGGGCTGTGGGGCACCAGGAGGTGCCATGGGGCGGGCTGTGGGGCACTGTGGGGTGAGCTGTGGGGCGCCGCGGGGTGCTGTGGGGCGGGCTGTGGGGCGCCCCGAGGTGCCATGGGGTGGGCTGTGGGGCACTGTGGGGTGAGCTGTGGGGCACCGTGGGGAGCTATGGGGCGCCGCGGGGTGCTGTGGGGCGGGCTGTGGGGCGCCCCGAGGTGCCATGGGGCAGGCTGTGGGGCACTGTGGGGTGAGCTGTGGGGCACCGTGGGGAGCTATGGGGCGCCGCGGGGTGCTGTGGGGCGGGCTGTGGGGCGCCCCGAGGTGCCATGGGGCAGGCTGTGGGGCGCTGTGGGGCGAGCTGTGGGGCGCCGTGAAGTGCCCCGAGGGGCCGTGGGGCGGGCTGTGGGGCGCCGTGGGGCGCGAGTGACGGCGCGGCGCGCAGGTGCCAGCCCTTCCCGTGCGCCCCGCGAGCGGAGCCGGCCCGGCCGGGCGCTCTGAGCGCCGCGGCAGCCGCCATGAGCCACAAGGAGACGGCGGAGCTCTCCGGTAAGCGCCGCGCCGCCCCCGGGGTCGCGGGGGACGGGACGGCCCGGCCGGGGGTCACGGGGGACGGTCGGGGGTCGCGGGGGACGGGACGGCCTGGCCGGGGGTCACAGGGATGGGACGGCACGGCCGGGGGTCGCGGGGGACGGGACGGCACGGCCGGGGGTCACAGGGATGGGACGGCACGGCCGGGGGTCGCGGGGGACGGGACGGCACGGCCGGGGGTCGCGGGGGACGGTCGGGGGTCGCGGGGGACGGGACGGCCTGGCCGGGGGTCACAGGGATGGGACGGCACGGCCGGGGGTCGCGGGGGACGGGACGGCACGGCCGGGGGTCGCGGGGGACGGTCGGGGGTCGCGGGGGACGGGACGGCACGGCCGGGGGTCACCGGGGACGGCCGGGGGTCGCGGGGGACGGGACGGCACGGCCGGGGGTCGCGGGGGACGGTCGGGGGTCGCGGGGGACGGGACGGCACGGCCGGGGGTCACCGGGGACGGCCGGGGGTCGCGGGGGACAGCACAGCACAGCTGGGGGTCACAGGGACGGGATGGCACCGCATGGCCGGGGGTCGTGGGGGACGGGACGGGACGGCCGGGGGTCGCGGGGGACGGTCGGGGGTCGCGGGGGACGGGACGGCACGGCCGGGGGTCACCGGGGACGGCCGGGGGTCGCGGGGGACGGCCGGGGGTCGTGGGGGATGGCTGGGGGTCGCGGGGGACAGCACGGCACAGCTGGGGGTCACAGGGACGGGATGGCACCGCACGGCCGGGGGTCGCGGGGGACGGGACGGCCTGGCCGGGGGTCACAGGGACGGGATGGCACCGCATGGCCGGGGGTCGCGGGGGACGGGACGGCCGGGGGTCGCGGGGGACGGTCGGGGGTCGTGGGGGCGGCACAGCACGACGCGGCGCAGCCGGGCCCAGGCGTCCGGCGGGGCCCAGGCGTCCGGCGCCCCCTCACCGCCCCCCGCAGACAGGAACCACCTGAAGGTTTTCCTGCCCCGGAAGCTGGTGGAGTGTCTGCCCAAATGTCCCGCGCTGCCCGCGGAGCGCCTGCGCTGGAACACCAACGAGGTGGGCGCGGGGGGACGCAGGGGGACAGCGCGGGGGGGCGGGGGGACGCAGGGGGACAGCGTGGGGATGTGGGGGGATGTGGGGACAGCGTGGGGATGTGGGGGGACACAGGGACAGCGTGGGGGCGTGGGGGGATGTGGGGGGACACGGGGACAGCGTGGGGGCGTGGGAGGACACGGGGGGGACACGGGGGGACACGGGGACAGCGTGGGGATGTGGGGGGACAGGGGCACGGGGGACATGGGGACAGCGTGGCGCTGGGGACGGGGACGGGGACAGCAGAGCCTTGGGGACCCGGGGGGGACAGGGGGACAGCGTGGCGCTGGGGACGGGGGGACGGGGACAGCAGGGCCTTGGGGACCCGGGGGGGACAGGGGGACAGCGTGGCGCTGGGGACAGGGGGACGGGGACAGCAGGGCCTTGGGGACCCGGGGGGGACAGGGGGACAGCGTGGCGCTGGGGACAGGGGGACGGGGACAGCAGGGCCTTGGGGACCCGGGGGGGACAGGGGGACAGCGTGGCGCTGGGGACAGGGGGACGGGGACAGCAGGGCCTTGGGGACCCGGGGGGGACATGGGGACAGCGTGGCGCTGGGGACAGGGGGACGGGGACAGCAGGGCCTTGGGGACCCGGGGGGGACATGGGGACAGCGTGGGGACGGGGACGGGGACGGGGACAGCAGGGCCTTGGGGACCCGGGGGGGACACGGGGACAGCGTGGCGCTGGGGACGGGGACGGGGACAGCAGGGCCTTGGGGACCCGGGGGGGACATGGGGACAGCGTGGCGCTGGGGACGGGGACGGGGACAGCAGGGCCTTGGGGACCCGGGGGGGACACGGGGACAGCGTGGGGACGGGGATGGGGACAGCAGGGCCTTGGGGACCCGGGGGGGACACGGGGACAGCGTGGCGCTGGGGACGGGGATGGGGACAGCAGGGCCTTGGGGACCCGGGGGGGACGGGGACAGCGTGGCGCTGGGGACGGGGATGGGGACAGCAGGGCCTTGGGGACCCGGGGGGGACACGGGGACAGCGTGGCGCTGGGGACGGGGGGACGGGGACAGCAGGGCCTTGGGG
Organism: Struthio camelus; assembly: GCF_040807025.1. Lineage (NCBI taxonomy): Eukaryota > Metazoa > Chordata > Aves > Struthioniformes > Struthionidae > Struthio > Struthio camelus. The sequence goes on from NW_027182728.1 coordinate 72,153, forward strand.
ACCCGGGGGGGACATGGGGACAGCGTGGCGCTGGGGACGGGGACGGGGACAGCAGGGCCTTGGGGACCCGGGGGGGACACGGGGACAGCGTGGGGACGGGGATGGGGACAGCAGGGCCTTGGGGACCCGGGGGGGACACGGGGACAGCGTGGCGCTGGGGACGGGGATGGGGACAGCAGGGCCTTGGGGACCCGGGGGGGACGGGGACAGCGTGGCCGAGGCCCCCGGCGCCCCGCTGAGCCCTGCTGCCCCGCCAGGAAATCGCCTCCTACCTCATCACCTTCGAGAAGCACGACGAGTGGCTGTCCTGCGCGCCCAAGACGAGGTGCGGGGGACGCGGGGGACGCGGGGGGACGCGGGGGGACACGACGGGCCCTGGGGTGACCCCCCCGCGCCCCCCCAGGCCCCAGAACGGCTCCATCATCCTCTACAACCGCAAGAAGGTGAAGTACCGCAAGGACGGCTACTGCTGGAAGAAGCGCAAGGACGGCAAGACCACGCGTGAGGACCACATGAAGCTGAAGGTGCAGGGGGTGGAGGTAGGCGCCGGGGGGCCGGGGGGGCCCCGCTGGGGGGCCGGGGGGCCGGGGGGGGGCCCGGGCGGCCCCCACCTCCCCGTGTCCGTCCCCGTCCCCCCGCAGTGCCTCTACGGCTGCTACGTGCACTCCTCCATCGTCCCCACCTTCCACCGCCGCTGCTACTGGCTGCTGCAGGTACTGGGGGGGGGGCCCCGGCGTCCCGAAACCACCCCCCGGGGAAGGACCCAGGCGTCCTGGCACCCCCCGGGAGGGACCCGGATGTCCTGACACCCCCCCCGGGAGGGGCCCAGGCGTCCTGACACCCCCCGGCACCCCCGGGAGGGACCCGGATGTCCTGACACCCCCCTGGGAGGGACCCAGGCGTCCTGACACCCCCCGGCACCCCCGGGAGGGACCTGGATGTCCTGACACCCCCAAGGAGGGGCCCAGGCGTCCTGACACCCCCCAGCACCCCCGGGAGGGACCTGGATGTCCTGACACCCCCCCAGGAGGGACCCAGGCGTCCTGACACCCCCTGGCACCCCCCGGGAGGGACCTGGATGTCCTGACACCCCCCAGGAGGGACCCAGGCGTCCTGACACCCCCCGGCACCCCCAGGAGGGACCCGGATGTCCTGACACCCCCCAGGAGGGACCCAGGCGTCCTGACACCCCCCGGCACCCCCGGGAGGGACCTGGATGTCCTGACACCCCCCCGGGAGGGACCCAGGCGTCCTGACACCCCCTGGCACCCCCCGGGAGGGACCTGGATGTCCTGACACCCCCCAGGAGGGACCCAGGCGTCCTGACACCCCCCAGCACCCCCGGGAGGGACCCGGATGTCCTGACACCCCCCGGGAGGGACCCAGGCGTCCTGACACCCCCCAGCACCCCCGGGAGGGACCCGGATGTCCTGACACCCCCCCGGGAGGGGCCCAGGCGTCCTGACACCCCCCAGCACCCCCAGGAGGGACCCGGATGTCCTGACACCCCCCCGGGAGGGGCCCAGGCGTCCTGACACCCCCCAGGAGGGACCCAGGGGTCCTCGCGCCCCCCCAGCGCCCCCGGGAGGGTCCCAGGGGTCTCGATGCCCCCCCAAACCCTCCCCCCGGGCCCCGAGGCCCCCTCAGCGGTCCAGGGAGGAGCGGGGGTGTCCTTGTAGCCCCGCGGGGCGGGGACCCAGGCGTCCGGCGTGGCCCGCAGAACCCCGACATCGTGCTGGTGCACTACCTGAACGTGCCGGCCATGGAGGAGTGCGGCAAGGCGTGCGGCCCCGTGCTCTGCTCCATCAGCCCCGACCGCAAGGAGTGGCTCAAGTGGTCCCAGGAGGAGCTGGTGAGCCAGCTGCGGCCCATGTGTAAGCGCCGGGGGGGGCCGGGGGGGCCGGGGGGCCGCGCCAGGGGGGCGCTGAGCTCTCCCCCCCCCTCCCCAGTCCACGGCATCAAGTGGACGTGCAGCAACGGCAGCGGCGCCGGCGCCTTCTCCCTGGAGCAGGTGGTGCAGCACGTGCTGGAGAGCCAGCAGGCCCGGCCGGCGCCGCGCACCCACGCCTGCCTCTGCTCCGACGGCCTGGGTGAGCGGCGGGGACGCGCGGGGGGGGCGGCGGCGGCCCCCCCTCGCCGCCCTGACCGCCGCCGCCGCCCTCCCGCCCCGGCAGGCGCCCCCGGGCACAAGTGCAGCAGCACCAAACACCGCATCATCTCGCCCAAAGTGGAGCCGGGCGCCCGCGAGGCCGAAGCCGCCGGCGCCGCCAAGCCGGAGCCGCCCAAGCCGCCCTCGTCGCCCGACACCACCCAGCCCTCGCCGGGGCTGGCGCTGCCCGCCGACGGCCCCGCCGCCGTCACCTTCGCCTCGGGGCTGCCCGTGCTGGTCATGGCCAGCCTGGGGGGCGGCTCCGGCGCCCCCCCGCCGCCGCCCCCGCCGCCGCCCCCGCCGGAAAAGCCGCTGGGGCTGACGCCCAGCCAGCACCTGGTGGCGGGGGACGGCGGCGGCGGGGGGCCCGAGCTGGCCCCCGCGCCCCCCGGCGCCGTGGGCCTGGCCCTGGTGCTGTCGCCCGGGCTGGAAGCGGGGCTGGAGCCGGGCCCGGCCGCCTCCGCCTTCGATCCCGACTGCTTCCTCAACAGCCCCGAGCAGGGACAGACCTACGGCTGCGAGGCCGAAGGCGCCGGGGCCGCCTCGCCGCCGCCGCCGCCGCCGTATCCCCTTTACTCTGCCCCTCCGGGCCGCTTCCCGCTGCCGGAGGCCGGCGAGCCGGGCCGGGCCAAGGACAAGGACGAGACGCCCATGGAGACGGCGGCCGGCGCGGCCCGGGCTGCGGCGGCGGCGGCGGCGGAGCCGGCGGCCCCGCGGGGGCAGCCCGACCTGCCCGAGGAGCTCTACTCCGTCATCCAGACGGCCGGCGCCGCCGGAGCCGCCGAGCTGCCCTTCGGCCTCTCCTTCGACAGCCTCATCTCGGAGCTGCTGACGGACGAGGGCGGCTACGAGCGCCCGGGGGCTCCCAGCCCGGCGGCCGGGCCGGCCCAGCCCGACGCCGGCCCCCCGCCGGCGCCGCCGCCCCAGAGCCCCGGCGCCGCCGCCGCAGACGCCGCCGCAGACGCCGCCGGTTTGGTCTCCATCACCGACTTCTCGCCGGAGTGGTCCTACCCGGAGGTAAGCGCGGGGCCGGGCCGGGCCGGGGCCGGGCCGGGCGGATGGGGGCCCTGAGCCTCGTCCCGCGCCGGCCCGCAGGGCGGCGTCAAGGTGCTCATCACGGGGCCCTGGAGCGCCGGCGCCGGCGCCTACAGCTGCCTCTTCGACCGCGTCTCCGTGCCCGCCGCCCTCATCCAGCCGGGCGTCCTCCGCTGCTACTGCCCCCGTGAGCGCCGGGACGGGGGGGGGAACGGCGGGACTGGGGGGGAATGATGGGACTGGGGGGGAACACCAGGATTGGGAGGAAACGGTGGGATTGGGGGGGAACGGCAGGGTTGAGCAGAAACACCAGGACTGTAGGGAGGAAACACCAGACCTGGGGCAGAAACACCGGGAGCGGGGTGGGGGGAAACGCTGGGATGCGGGGGGGGGGGGGAGACGCCGGGCCGGGCGGCTCCGGGCTCACGGCTCGGCTCGCCCGCCCGGCAGCGCACGAGGCCGGCCTGGCCGCCCTGCGCGTGGCCGTGGCCGCCCGGCTCCTCTCGGCCCCGGCGCCCTTCGAGTACCGCGCCCGGAGCTTCCTGGCGCTGCCCAGCTCCCAGGTGGACTGGCTGTCCCTGGACGGTGAGCGGCGCCCGCCCGGACGCCTGGGCCCTCTGCTGCGGCGGGGGGGGATGGACGGACCCCGAGCTGCCCTGATCCCGCTGCACCCGGACGCCTGGGCCCCCTGCCATGGGGCGGGGGGGGATGGACGGACCCCGAGCTGCCCTGATCCCGCTGCACCCGGACGCCTGGGCCCCCTGCCATGGGGTGGGGGGGGATGGACGGACCCCGAGCTGCCCTGATCCCGCTGCACCCGGACACCTGGGCCCTCTGCCGCGGTGGGGGGGGATGGACGGACCCCGAGCTGCCCTGATCCCGCTGCACCCGGACGCCTGGGCCCCCTGCCTGCGGGGGGGTGCTCAGGATACCCCCAGGTTGCCCTGATCCTGGCGCTGTGCAGCACCCAGACACCTGGGCCCCTAATGGGAGCGGGAAGGGCTGCCCGGACGCCTGGGCCCTCTCGCAGCGGGGAGGGGGTTTAGGGGGGTGCGGGGGTGCCCGGACGCCTGGGCCCTCACGCCCCCCTCCCCCCCGCTCCAGACAACCAGTTCCGGATGTCGATCCTGGAGCGCCTGGAGCAGATGGAGAAGCGCCTGGCCGAGATGGCGGCCGGGGCCCAGGCGCCGCGGGGGGCCCCCGGCGACCCCCCCCCGGGCCAGGTGGGTCCCCGCACGCGCCGCCCGGACGCCTGGGCCCCTCCCCGGGCCGTTGCGGTTCCCCCGCCACCGGGCGCTGCCGTTTTGGGCGGAGAGGGGGGATTTCCGCGGCGTTTTCCGGGGAGTTTTCTGTTGCCGGGGGCTGACGGCCGGCCGCAGCGGCCGGGCGGCGCCTTCGAGCAGCGCGTGGTGGCGGTGTGCGAGGCGCTGATGGGGCGGCCGGGCCGGGCCGGCTCCGGCGCCCTGGGCCGCGCCGGCCCCTTCCGCGGGATGACGCTGCTGCACCTGGCGGCCGCCCAGGGCTACGCCGGCCTCGTGGACACGCTGCGCCGCTGGCGGTGAGCGGGGACGGGGACGGACAGAGGGGACGGGGGAGATGGGGACAGGGATGGACAAGGGGGACGGGGACGAGGATGGACGGGGGAGTTGGGGATGGATGGGGAAAACGGGGACGAACAAGGGGAAATGGGGACGGGGACGGATGGGGGAAACGGGGACGAACAAGGGGAAATGGGGACGGGGACGGATGGGGGAAACGGGGACGAACAAGGGGAAATGGGGACGGGGACGGATGGGGGAAACGGGGACGAACAAGGGGAAATGGGGACAGGGACGGATGGGGGAAACGGGGATGAACAAGGGGAAATGGGGACGGGGACGGATGGGGGAAACGGGGATGAACAAGGGGAAATGGGGACAGGGATGGATGAGGGGGACGGACAGGAGGAAACGGGGACGGGCAAGGGGAAACGGGGACGGACAGGAGGAAAAGCGGACGGACGGGGGGAAACGGGGCAGATCTGGCTGCAGGGGGAATACGGGGAGGGATCTAGAGGAGCAAAAATACAGATGGATCTGGCAGAGGGGAAAAACGGATGGAGCTGGAGGGGGGGAAACGGGGGTGGATGCCGCCGGCGGGGGTCCATCGGGATCCGACCTGCCCCCGTCCCCCCCCGGCAGGACGCTGGCGGCCGAGAGCCTGGAGCTGGAGCAGGAGGTCGACCCGCTCAACGTGGACCACTTCTCCTGCACCCCCCTGGTGAGCGGGGGGGCCGGGGGGCCGGCCGGGGGGCCGCGGACGCGGGGCGCTGACCGCCGTCCCCCCGGCAGATGTGGGCCTGCGCCCTGGGGCACCTGGAGGCGGCCGTGCGGCTCTTCCGCTGGGACCGCCGGGCGCTGGCCGTCCCCGACACGCTGGGCCGGCTGCCGCTGAGCGTGGCCCGCGCCCGGGGCCACCTGGCCCTGGCCACCCGCCTCGAGGAGCTGCAGCGCCGGCGCCGGCCGCCCCGCCGCCCCCCGCCGGCCCCCGCCGGCCCGCGCGCCCCCTCCCCGCTCGCCCCCAGCCCCGACACAGGTAGGGCCCCCGCCGCCCCCGCCGCCGCTGCGTCCCCTCGCTCCCTCTGGGGCGTCCCCAGACCCATCCGGGGCGTCCCCAGGTCCCCTCGCTCCCTCTGGGGCGTCCCCAGACCCATCCAGGGTGTCCCCGGGTCCCCTCGGTCCCTCTGGGACGTCCCCAGACCCATCCGGGGCGTCCCCGGGTCCCCTCGCTCCCTCCGGGATGTCCCCAGACCCATCCGGGGCGTCCCCGGGTCCCCTCGCTCCCTCTGGGGCGTCCCCAGACCCATCCGGGGTGTCCCCGGGTCCCCTCGCTCCCTCTGGGGCGTCCCCAGACCCATCCGGGGTGTCCCCGGGTCCCCTCGCTCCCTCTGGGACGTCCCTAGACCCATCCGGGGCGTCCCCAGGTCCCCTCGGTCCCTCCGGGACGTCCCCAGACCCATCCGGGGTGTCCCCAGGTCCCCTCGGTCCCTCTGGGGCGTCCCCAGACCCATCCGGGGCGTCCCCGGGTCCCCTCGCTCCCTCTGGGACGTCCCCAGACCCATCCGGGGCGTCCCCGGGTCCCCTCGGTCCCTCTGGGGCGTCCCCAGACCCATCCGGGGTGTCCCCGGGTCCCCTCGGTCCCTCTGGGGCGTCCCCAGACCCATCCGGGGTGTCCCTGGGTCCCCTCGGTCCCTCTGGGGCGTCCCCGGACCCATCCAGGGTGCCCCCGGGTCCCCTCGCTCCCTCTGGGGCGTCCCCGGACCCATCCGGGGCGTCCCCAGGTCCCCTCGCTCCCTCTGGGGCGTCCCCAGACCCATCCGGGGTGTCCCCGGGTCCCCTCGGTCCCTCTGGGACGTCCCCAGACCCATCCGGGGTGTCCCCGGGTCCCCTCGGTCCCTCTGGGGCGTCCTCAGACCCATCCGGGGCGTCCCCGGGTCCCCTCGGTCCCTCTGGGGCGTCCCCAGACCCATCCGGGGTGTCCCTGGGTCCCCTCGCTCCCTCCAGGACGTCCCCAGACCCATCCGGGGCGTCCCCAGGTCCCTTCGGTCCCTCTGGGGCGTCCCCGGACCCATCCAGGGTGCCCCCGGGTCCCCTCGGTCCCTCTGGGGCAGCCCCAGACTCATTTGGGTTGTTCCCGGGTCCCCTCGGTCCCTCTCAGAGCGTCCCCGGGTGCCCCGTCCCCTCTGGAGCACCTCAGGGTGCCCCCGTCCCCCTCGATGTGTCCGTGGGTCCCCCGACCCCCTGGTGTCCCCCCCGCAGGGCTCAGCACCGCCAGCAGCATCTCGTCGCCCTCGGAGCTGTCGGACGGCTCCGGCTCCGGCTCCGGCTCCGGCTGGGGCTGGGGCTCGCTGAGCTCGGCCTACTCAAGCGCCTCGGCCGCCCGCGACTCGCCGGCCCCCAGCCCCGAGGGCCCCATGGAGCTGGGGGGGCCCCCGCCGGCGCCCCCCAGCCCCCCCGGCGACGGCCCCGACTGCCCGCAGGTGACGGGGCCGGCGCGGCCAGAGCGGGGGGGCCCCGGCGTCCGGGCCGCCAGCGCGGCCTCACGCCCCGGCGTGTCCCCCCCGCCCGCCCCGCCGCCGCAGGTGGACATGGTGACGCTGGCCCGGCAGATCATCGAGGCGACGCCGGAGCGCATCAAGCACGAGGCCTTCGGGGCGGCGGAGGCGCCGGGGCGGGAGCGCCCGGCCCCGGGGGGGCTCAGCGCCGCCATGGCCTGGCTGGCCACCTACCTGGAGAGCGTCGACCGCCCGCCCGGCGCCCCCCAGCACAGGTAGGGACGCGCCGCCGGCGGGGCCACCGGGGCCGCGGCCCCCCCGGTCGCCCACGCCGCCTCTCCCGCAGGCCGGAGGCGCCGCCGGGCGAGCCGGGGCTGGAGCGGCCGCCGCCGCCGCCCTCGGCCGCCGGCTGGGCCGAGTTCCTCAACGCCTCGGCCAGCGGCAAGATGGAGAGCGACTTCGCCCTGCTCACGCTCTCCGACCACGAGCAGCACGAGCTCTACGAGGCCGCCCGCGTCATCCAGACCGCCTTCCGCAAGTACAAGGTGCGGGCACGGCGCCCCGGCTTCCCGCCGGCTCCGCGCCGCCGTCCCCCCGGCTCTCACCCGTCCCCCCTCCCCAGGGCCGGCGGCTGAAGGAGCAGCAGGAAATGGCCGCGGCCGTCATCCAGCGCTGCTACCGCAAGTACAAGCAGGTAACGGGGCTCGGGGGCCCCCCGGATCCCCCCAGACACCCCCCTGCATCCCTCTGGACCCCACTGATCCCCCTGGATCCCTGCAGATCCCCCCCGGATCCCCCCAGACACCCCTCCGCATCCCTCTGGACCCCACTGATCCCCCCCCAGATCCCTCCCCGGATCCCCCTGGATCCCCCACATCCCCCCCAGATCCCTCTGGATCCCGCTGATCCCCCCCCAGATCCCCTCGCCCCCGCTAACCCGCTCTCTCTCTGTCCCGCAAGCTCACCTGGATCGCTCTGAAGGTAACGGGGGCATCGGGGTCCGTCCCGGGGCTGGGGGCAGGGGGCGCCCGGACGCCTGGGTCCTCCCCCCATTCCGAGGGCTGGGGGTCACTCGGACGCCTGGGTCCCTCCCTGAGGGCTGCAGGGGACCTGAACGCTCAGTTCCCCCCCCACGAGGGCGGCGGGGTCCCCCCGGACGCCTGGGCCCCCCCGCGAGGGCGGCGGGGTCCCCCCGGACGCCTGGGCCCCCCCGCGAGGGCGGCGGGGTCTCCCCGGACGCCGGGGCCCCGCTGAGGCGCCCCCGCCCCGCAGTACGCGCTGTACAAGAAGATGACGGCGGCGGCCATCCTGATCCAGAGCAAGTTCCGCAGCTACTCGGAGCAGAAGAAGTTCCAGCGGAGCCGGCGGGCGGCCGTGCGCATCCAGCAGTGCTACCGCAGCCACCGCGAGTGCGAGCGCCTCAAGCAGGGCCCCCGCGCCCCCCCCGCCGCCCTGCCGCCCCGCGCCAAGTGAGCCCGCCGGGGGGCGGGGGGGCGCCCGGACGCCGGGGCCCCGTCAGGTGGGGGGTGCCCAGGCACCTGGGCCGCGGGGGGCGCCCGGATGCCTGGGCCCATGGGGGAGTGCTTGGGTCCCATGGGGTGGAGTGGGGGGTCCCCGGATGCCTGGGTCCCATGGTGGGGGGCGCCCGGACGCCTGGGCCCCTTGAGGTGGGTGGCGCCCGGATGCCTGGGCCCTTGGGGGAGTGCCCAGACACTTGGGTCCCATGGGGTAGAGTGGGGGTATTGGGGGGTCCCTGGACACCTGGGCCCCGTGAGCTGGGGGGCTGCCCGGACGCCCGAGTCCCGCGGGGCGGTGCATGGGGGACGCCCGGACGCCTGGGCCCCGTGAGGTGGGGAACGCCCGGACGCCCGGGTCCCGCGGGGCGGTGCATGGGGGGTCCCTGGACACCTGGGCCCCGTGAGCTGGGGGGCTGCCCGGACGCCCGAGTCCCGCGGGGCGGTGCATGGGGGACGCCCAGACGCCTGGGCCCCGTGAGGTGGGGGACGCCCGGATGCCCGGGTCCCGCGGGGCGGTGCATGGAGGACGCCCGGACGCCTGGGCCCTCACCCGCCTCCCCCCCTCCAGGGGCACCTTCCTCACCAAGAAGCAGGACCAGGCGGCGCGCAAGATCATGCGGTTCCTGCGGCGCTGCCGGCACCGGTGCGGGGGGCCGCGGGGGGCCGGGCCGGGGCGGGGGGGCCGCAGGGGGGGCCGCGGTCTCACCCCCCTCTCTGCCCCCCAGGATGAAGGAGCTGAAGCAGAGCAAAGAGGTGGAAAGTTTACAGAAGCGGGGCCTGGCCTCGTAACCCCCCCACCCCCACGGGGCCCAGGCGTCCGGGGCCCTCGCCCCCGCCGCGGACCCGGCCCCCCCGCACCAGGGACCCAGGCGTCCGGGGCCAGCCCCCACCCCCACCCCCCAGGGGCCCAGGCGTCCGGGCACCCCCCCCCCCGGCTTTGCCTTATCTCTGGTGCCAAGTGACCCCTGTCCTGCTGCCGCTGGGCGCCCGGACGCCTGGGCCCGCCGGGGAGGGGGCGCCCCCCCCCCCGCTGCCTGTAAATACGTCGCCGCCCCCCCCCCCCGCATGCCCCCGCGGCCCCCCGGGCCCCTTTGTACAAATTTCCATTAAAAAAGAACAAAAACGGAGCCAGGAAGCAGCCAAGTGTCCCAATTTGAGTGTGTTTGGGGCGGGGGGGGTCGCGGCCGGGTCCCCCCCATCTGCCCTCCCGCTTCGTCCGTCCCCCCCCTCCACAAAGGGTTCGTTTCCCTTTAAGGCCGGGGGGGGAGGGGAAGGGGTGCGCCTGCGCCTTTAAGGTGGTCCCCGCGCCTTTAAGCCGCTTTGCGGGTTTGATCCCCTCCGACAGCTCCTTAAAGGGCGGGGGGGGGGTCGTATGCCTTTAAGCGGCGGGTCCCGCCCGAGGCGCTGGCGGGAGGGGTTTTCTCCCTCCGACAGAAACGCCGGCGGGCGCGCCTGCGCCTTTAAGGCGCGCGGTGACGCAGCGTGACGCGAAGGGGGCGGGGCGCGGCGGCGGCGGCGGCGGCCCAAGATGGCGGAGCTGGACCTGCTGGGCTCCATCCTGAGCGCCATGGAGCGCCCGCCCGGCCTGGCCGACGGGGAGGCGCGGCGGCGCGCGCGGGGTCAGCGCGGGGTCACCAACGGCCGCCGCGGGCGGGGTCACCAACGGCCGCCGCGGGGTCACCAACGGCCGCCGTGGGGTCACCAACGGCCGCCGCGGGCGGGGTCACCAACGGCCGCCGTGGGGTCACCAACGGCCGCCGCGGGGTCACCAACGGCCGCCGCGGGGTCACCAACGGCCGCCGCGGGCCGGCGGGCGGGCGCGCGCGCCACCCGGCTCCCCCTCCCCCCGCCCTGCCCTGGCCCCGCCCCCTGCGCCCCTGGCCCCGCCCCCCGGGACCCCACTAGTCCCTCGGGGCCCCGCCCCCAGGACCTGCCTGAGCCCTGGCCCCGCCCCCTCGCTGCCAGCCCCGCCCCCAGGACCCCCCGAGCCCTGGCCCCACCCCCTCTGGGCCCTGCCCCGCCCCCAGGACCCCCCACCCACAGTTCAGATCCCGCCCCCTCGGGGCCCCACCCCCAGGACCCCCCCCGAGCCCTGGCCCCGCCCCCTCTAGGCCCTGCCCCGCCCCCAGGACCCCCCACCCACAGCTCAGATCCCCCCCTCTGGCCTAGCCACGCCCCCTCAGAGCCCAGCCACGCCCCCAGGACTCCCCAAGCCCTGACCCCACCCCCTCAGGGCTCAGCCCCGCCCCAGGACCCCCACCTACAGCTCAGATCCCGCCCCTCCGGGTCCTGGCCCCACCCCCAGGGCCATTCCCGGCCTTGACCCCGCCCCTCAAGGGCCTGGTCCCGCCCTCAGGTTCATGCCTGACCCCACCCCCAGGACCCTCTCATGGCTCAGGTCCCGCCCCCAGGCCCCTCCCAGCCTTGACCCCCCCCCAGGCCCTGGCTCCACCCCATGACCCTCTTAGCCCCGCCCCCAGGGTCAGCCCTCACCCTGATCCCAAGGGCCTGACCCCACCCCTGTGACCCCCTTTGGCCCCGCCCCCAGGTCCCCTGTCCTCGCCCCCGAGGTGGGGGCAGGGCGGGGGTGGGCCCAGGTGTCCGAGCCCCCCCCGAGCCCCCCCTCTCCCTCCAGAACAAGCCGCTCGGGTGAAGAAGCTGCAGGAGCAGGAGAAGCGCCAGAAGGTCGAGTTCAGGAAGAGGGTGAGTGTCGGCCCGGACGCCTGGGCCCCCCCGGCCCGGACACCTGGGTCCCCCATGGCCCGGACACCTGGGTCCCTCCGGCCCGGACACCTGGGTCCCCCATGGCCCGGACACCTGGGTCCCCCCCAGCCCAAACACCTGGGTCCCTCCCGGCCCAGACGCCTGGGCCCCTCCCGGCCCGGACACCTGGGTCCCCCCGGACACTTGGGTCCCCCATGGCCTGGACGCCTGGGTCCCCCCCAGCCCAAACACCTGGGCCCCTCCCGGCCCGGACGCCTGGGCCCCTGACGCAGCGCCGCCCGCAGATGGAGCAGGAGGTGTCCGAGTTCATCCAGGCCAGCGGGGAGCCCCGGCGCCGCTTCCAGCCCATGAGCAAGATCGAGAGGAGCATCCTGTGAGGGGGCGCGGGGGGCGGCGCGGGGTGTGGGGGGCGGCGGGGGGGCTGCTCCCCCGGGGCAGGGCGGCTCCGCGGGGGTCGTCGTCCCCCCCCGGGGCGGTTTTGCCCCCCGGCGGCGGCTGACGCCCCCCCGCAGCCACGACGTGGTGGAGGTGGCCGGCCTGACGTCCTTCTCCTTCGGCGACGACGAGGAGAGCCGCTACGTCATGGTCTTCAAGAAGGTGGGTGCCGGCCCGGGGCGGGGGGGCCCAGGCGTCCGGGGGGGCCCAGGCGCCCGGGCCGCCAGGGACCCAGGCGTCCGGCCGCCCCCCCGCAGGAGTTCGCCCCCTCGGACGAGGAGCTCGAAGCCTATCGCCGGGGCGAGGAGTGGGACCCGCAGCGGGCCGAGGAGAAGAGGCGCCTCCGGGTAGGGGGCGGGGCCTGGGGAAGGAGGTGGGGCCAGAGGTGAGGGGCGGGGCTTGTTCTAGGGGAGCAGAGCCCATTGTGGAGCTGGTGGGGGCAAAACATGGGTGGGGCTTATGGCAGAGGCGGGGCTTACAGGCAGGGGTGTGGCTACAGCAGAGGGCCTGGGGGTGTGGCCTAAAGGGGCGGGGTCACAGGACAGGGAGAGCCTATCAGAAGCATTGCTGCTGGTGGGGGTGTGGCCTCAGTGGGCACAGAGGGCGGGGCTCCCCAGCTCAGGGGAGGGGCCTGCAAAGGGTGGGTGGGGCTTGGGGGACAGCATTCCCTGGGGCAGGGGCGGAGCTCCTGGAGGAGGGTGTGGTCCGGGGGCGGGGCCTGCAGGGGTGGGGCAGTGACGGCCCCGCCCCCAGGAGCTGGCAGCGCAGGAGGAGGAGGCGGAGCTCCGCCGGGGCCCCGCCCCCGTGAGCCCCCTCAGCGACTACAAGGACAAGTACCGGCACCTGATCGGCACCGCCGCCGCCAAGGCCGCCGCCCGCACCATGGAGGCCAACAAGGCCTACGGCTGCGGTGAGTCCTGCCCCCGGACGCCTGGGCCCCCCGGGACCCCCCTCCCCGGACGCCTGGGACCCCCTGGGGTGCCCAGGTCTCTTCCAAGGCTCCCGGACGCCTGGGAGCCTTCCAGGGAGACCCTCGGACACCTGGGCCCTCTTGAGGGATGGAGGAAGCCCGGACGCTTGGGTCCCCTGGGGGGGGGCCCGGACGCCTGGGCCCCCTCTCACCCGTCATGTCCCCCCCCCCCCCCCCCCCCAGTGCCTGTGGCCAACAAGCGGGACACGCGCTCCATCGAGGAGGCCATGAACGAGATCCGGGCCAAGAAGCGGCTGCGGCAGGCGGAGGACGAGGGCGGCGCCGGGGGCGCCTCGGCGTAGGGGGGGCCCAGGAGTCCGGGGGGTGGGGGGGGACGGGGGCAGCGCGGGGCGACGGGGCTCCCGCTCGCGCACATAAACTGCCTCTGCTTTAACTCGTCTCCCTGTGTCTGCTCGGGGGGCCCAGGAGTCCTGGTGACATCGGAGGGGGGAGGGGGCCCAGGAGTCCTGGCCGTGTCCCCCGCCCCCAATAACGAGTCGGGGCCCGTCGTGCTCCAGGTCATTTATTGAGCGGGTTTGGGGACGTCGGGGGGACGTCGTGGCCGTGCCGGGGGGGACGCGGCGGCTCCTGCTCCGGGGGGACGCGGCGGCTCCGACCTCGGTCCTGGGGGGACGCGGTGGCGCCGGGGGGGGACGCGGTGGCCCCGGTCACCCCCCTCCTACTTGGCTCGGGGATTCCTGAACTTGCGCCCGGCGAAGGTGGCCTTGTCACCCAGCGCCTCCTCGATCCTGGGGACAGCAATGAGCGGCGGACGGGGACGGTGACAGTCCCAGCGGGGTGACATGGGGACAAGGATGGTCCCAGGGGGATGGAGATGGTGCCAGAGGGGACGTGGGGATGGGGATGGCCCCAGTGGGGGACAGAGATGGTTTTGGGGGTGACGTGGGGACAAGGACGGTCCTGGTGGGGTGATGGGACGAGGATGGACCTGGGGGACGGGGACATTCCTGGGGTGACGAGGGGATGGGGACGGTCCCAGGGGATGGAGATGGTCCCGGGGTGAGATGGGGACAAGGACAGCTCTAGTGGGGTGACGTGGGGACGAGGACGGACCTGGGGGGACGAGGACGGACCTGGGGGACGGGGACGTTCCCAGAAGGGACGTGGGGAGGGGGACGGTGCCCAAGGGGGACACGGGAGGACAGGGGTGGGGACTGGTCTGGGGGACACGTGGGGCACGGGGGGAAGGAGACAGGACACCGCTGGGGACACAAGGGGACACGCGGGGGCTGCGGGCACCCACCTCATGAGCTGGTTGTACTTGGCCAGGCGCTCGGAGCGGCACGGGGCGCCCGTCTTGATCTGGGGGGACATGGGGACACGGGGGGGACGGGGACGGGGACATGGGATGGGGACCATGAGGACAAGGAGCATCCGGGGGACACAGGGACAGGGAGGAGGGGACATGGGGGGGACAGGGACCGTGGGGACAGGGAGCATCTGGGGGGACGGGGGACATGGGACATGGAGGATATGGGGAGACATGGAGGGACATGGGGGGACATGGGGGACATGGGGATGTGGGGAGACATGGGGGACATGAGGGGACATGGGGGACATGAGGGGACATGGGGATGTGGGGAGACACGGGGGACATGGGGGACATGAGGGGACATGGACATGGGGAGACGGGGGACTTGGAGGATATGGGGGGACATGGGGGACATGAGGGGACATGGGGGGACATGGGGGGACATGGGGGGACATGAGGGACATGGAGGATATGGGGAGACATGGGGGACATGAGGGGACATGGGGGGACATGAGGGGACATGGACATGGGGAGACGGGGGACTTGGAGGATATGGGGGGACATGGGGACATAGAGGGACATGGGGGATATGAGGGGACCTGGGGGGACATGGGGGGACATGAGGGGACATGGGGGGACATGGAGGGACATGAGGGGACATGGGGGGACATGGGGGGACATGGGGGACATGGGGGACATGGGGAGACATGGGGGATATGAGGGGACATGGGGGGACATGGGGGGACATGGAGGGACATGGGGGGACATGGGGATGGGGACAAGGGACACGAGGGGGGTGGGGACCATGGGGATAGGGGGACATGAGGGGGGATGGGGGTGATGGGGACACGGGGATGGGGAGACCCCGGGGGGACGTGGGGAGGGACGGGGACACGGGGGGACGGGGACGGGCTGGGGGGACACGAGGGGGAGCAGCGCTGACCTGCCCGGTGCAGAGCCCCACGACCAGGTCGGCGATGAAGGTGTCCTCGGTCTCGCCCGAGCGGTGGCTCACCATGACGCCCCAGCCGTGGCTCTGCGCCAGCTTGCACCTGCCGCGCACGAGGGGCTCGCACCAGGGTTTGCACGAGGGGATGCGCGAGGGACTCATGGGGGTCGCACCAGGGCTTGCACGAGGGTTTGCACGAGGGGATGCGCGAGGGACTCACGGGGGTCGCACCAGGGCTCGCACGAGGGTTTGCACGAGGGGATGCGCGAGGGACTCACGGGGGTCGCACCAGGGCTCGCACGAGGGGATGCGCGAGGGACTCACGGGGGTCGCACCAGGGCTCGCACGAGGGTTTGCACGAGGGGATGCGCGAGGGACTCACGGGGGTCGCACCAGGGCTCGCACGAGGGGATGCGCGAGGGACTCACGGGGGTCGCACCAGGGCTCGCACGAGGGTTTGCACGAGGGGATGCGCGAGGGACTCACGGGGGTCGCACCAGGGCTCGCACGAGGGTTTGCACGAGGGGATGCGCGAGGGACTCACGGGGCTCGCACCAGGGCTCGCACGAGGTGTCGTGCACGGGTCACATGAGGGCTCGCGCGGGAGCCTGCCCGAGGGCCGTGCACAAGGGGTCGCACGGCGGGGGGTCGCACGAGGGCTCGCACAAGGACCGTGCAACGCGGGGCGCGTCCACTCACGCCTGGATGGACTCGGTGACGGAGCCGATCTGGTTGACCTTGAGCAGGAGGCAGTTGCAGGCGTGCAGCTCGGCCGCCCGCTGGATGCGCTTGGGGTTGGTCACCGTCAGGTCGTCGCCCACCACCTGGATGTTCACCTGGGCCAGGAAGCGCTGCCAGCCCTCCCAGTCGTCCTGGTCGAAGGGGTCCTCGATGGACACCACTGCGGGGCCCCGCTCAGCTGCCGCTGCCGCCGGCCCCCAGCGCCCCCAGCCCTCCCCTTCCCTGAGCCCCGCGCAGCCCTACGCGAGACACCAGAGAATCCACCACCTCCCTTCCCGTCCCAGCGCCCCCAGGCCCCTCCTGTCCATCCCAGTGCTCCCAGCCCTCAGTGGGAGTCCGCTTCCCCCTACCCGCCCCAGGCACAACCCCGTACGAGACACCCGAGAAGCCACCGTTTCCCTTCCTAGCCCTGTTCCCCCCATTCCTCCCAATCTTCCCCAGTCCCCCCCGTCCCCTCAGTCCCTCCAGACCCTCCCCAGCCCTGGGGGAGAGGCCACCCCGCCCCGCAACCCCAGGCACAACCCCGTACGAGACACCCGAGAAGCCACCGTTTCCCTTCCCGTGCCAGTTCCCCCGGCCCGCGGTCGCCCGCACCGGGGTAGTCCTTGATGAAGCTCTGGTAGAGCTGCCCCAGCTGCTCCCCGGAGATGAGGCGCCCGGGGTCGGGCGGCGACTTGAAGTCGAGGTCGTAGCGGCCGTCGCGGCAGAACTCGGAGGCCGCCACGTCCATGCCGATCACCACCTTGTCCGGGTACCCGGCCTGCGCGATGGCCGCCTTCAGCAGCTCCAGCGCTGCGGGCGGGCGTCAGCCACCGCTGCCCGGTGCTCGCCAGCCCCCGCGCGCCCCGGCCGGGACCCCGCCGTGCACCAGGGACCCAGGCGGCCGGGCGGCCGACCCCCCCCCAACCCTTCCCCGAAGGACCCAGGCGTCCGGGCACCCCGGGCCTCCCCCGCCCGTCGGCACCCCGGCTCGTGGGCTCCCCTGGCCGGGCGGGCCCAGGCGTCCGGGTGCCCCTCCCCACCCGGGAGGACCCAGGCGGCCGGGGCCTCCTGCCCTTTGCTGACCCCCCTGGCGCCCTCGTAGCCTTTCTCCAGTTACGGCCGCAGGGGCTAATTATGGCCGCAACATTTAACGAGGGGGCTGGAAACCCAACCCGGGGGGCTATAAGTAGCTCCACCGTCTCCCGACCCGGAGAGGACCCAGGTGTCCGGGGCCGGGTGGCAGGGGAGGACCAGGAGGGGCCCAGGTGTCCGGGGCCGGTACCTTCGTTGTTCTCCAGGATGTTGGGGGCGAAGCCGCCCTCGTCGCCCACGTTGGTGGCGTCCTTGCCGTACTTGCCCTTGATGACACCCTTGAGGCTGTGGTAGACCTCGGCGCCGATGCGCATGGCCTCCCGGAAGGACGCCGCCCCCACCGGCAGGATCATGAACTCCTGCATGGCCAGCTTGTTCCCCGCGTGCGAGCCGCCGTTGATCACGTTGAAGGCCTGCGCCGAGGGTCCCAGGTGTCCAGGAAGCTCTTCTCCTCCCTCCATGAAGATCCCCCCCCAAAAGACCCAACCGAGTCCTCCAAAACCCAACCCCGATCCCCCCCCCAAGACCCAACAGCTCCTCCAAGACCCAACGATGTCCCCAAGACCCGTCAGACCCTCCAAGACCCAATAAATCCCCCAAGACCCAACTGGGTCCTCCAAAACCCAATGACCCCCCCCCCCAAGGTCTCAATGGAGATCCCAACACCCAGGGATCCTCCCAAAGCCTCCCCACTACCGCCCCCCACCGCAGAAGGACCCAGGCATCCGGGGCCCTCACCGGCACAGGCAGGATGAGGTCAGCGTTGCCGGCCAGGTCGGCGATGTGCCGGTAGAGCGGGACGCCCTTCTCGGCCGCCCCGGCCTTGCAGACGGCCAGCGACACCCCCAGGATGGCGTTGGCCCCAAACTTGGCTGCCAAAGAAGGGGAAGGGGGGGGGTGAGCGGGGAGGGGGCCCAGGCGTCCGGGACAGGACAGGGGACCTGGGCTCACATTTGTTCTCGGTGCCGTCCAGCTCGATCATGAGCTTGTCGATCTTCTCCTGCTCCACCACGCTGATTTTCTGGGGTGGGAAAGGGGGGGGACAGTGTGAGCCAGGGGGTGGGGGGGATCTGGACTCCCCACCCTGGCCCCCACCCTGACCCCCACTCAGGCCACACTGACCTTCTCCACCAAGGCGGGTCCGATGGTCTTGTTGATGTGCTCCACTGCCTTCAGCACACCTGGGGGCACGGCGGGGGTTAGGGGGTGCGAGCCCCCACCCTGGGGTCCTCGTCACCCCACCCATGGGGGCAAATGGAGAGGGAGATGGGGGGCAGAGGGGAGCAGGGAGGGCAGGGATTCAGGGGGTCTTTGGAGGTCATTGGGTCTTGGGGGGATCCAGCTGGGTTTTGAGGGATCCAGTTGGGTCTTGGGGAGGTCGTTGGGTTTTGGGGCACCCAGAGGGGTCTTGGGGGGGATCGTTAGGTCTTGGGAGGCTCAGTGGGGTCTTGGGGGATCTAGTTGGGTCTTGGGGGACCCAGTTGGGTTTTGAGGGATCCGGCTGGGTTTTGAGGAGTTTGTCGGGCTTTGGGGGACTCATTTGGGTCTTGGAGGACCCGGCTGGGTCTTGGGGGGGATCGTTGGGTTTTGGGGGTCTCGGTTGGGTCTTGGGGGGGTTGCTGGGTCTTGGGGGGCCCTGTGGGGTCTCACCTTTGCCCAGGTAGCGGCTCTTGTCGCCATCGCGGAGCTCCAGGGCCTCGTGGATCCCCGTGGAGGCGCCGCTGGGGACGGCAGCGCGGAAGTGGCCTGGGGGGCTGGAGTGAGCCGGGGGGGGCCACAACCCCCCATGGGCCCCCTATGTCCCCCCCACATGCCCCCAGGCCCTCCCACATTCCCCCATGTCCCCCCAGGACCTCCTATGTCCCCCCATGTCCCACCAGCTACCTGCGTCCCACCCCCCCGTCCCCCCATGTCCCCCATGTCCCCCACCTCTGCCCGTGTCCCCCCGGCCCCGGCGCCCACCCTTGGCCGTGTGCAGGTCGACCTCCACCGTGGGGTTCCCGCGGGAGTCGAGGATCTCCCGCGCGTGGATCTTCTGGATGGACATGGCTGCTGGGGGGGGGTGGGGGCAGGCGTCAGGGCCAGGGGGACCCAGGCGTCCGGGCGCCCCCCGCAGCCACGCCGCCCCCCGCCACACCAGGGGGCCCAGGCGTCCGAGCGCCAGCTTTCCCTGCCCTTCTCCCCCCCACCGGGGGCCCAGGTGTCCGGGTGGCCCCGCTCTGCACTATAGACCCCACTGCCCTCAGGGCACCCAGGCGTCCGGGGGGGGCCCAGGCGTCCGGGTGGCCCCGCTCTGCACTATAGACCCCACTGCCCTCAGGGCACCCAGGCGTCCGGGGGGGGCCCAGGCGTCCGGGTGGCCCCGCTCTGCACTATAGACCCCGCTACCCCCAGGGGTCCCAGGCATCCGGGGGGTCCCAGGCGTCCGGGCACCCCACAGGGACCCAGGCGTCCGGGCGCTGCTGCTCACTGGTGCTGGTTGGGCTCCGAGTGACCCCGGGGGGTCCCCGAGGGCCTTTTATGCCCATCCCCTGCCCCCGCCTCCCCCAGGGACCATCTGCAAACGCGGGACCCAGGCGTCCAGGGCCCAGGCGTCCGGGTGGGCTCGCCCCTGCCCCACCCGCCAGGCCTGACTGCCCCCCCGGGGGCCCAGGCGTCCGGGGACCCCCGCTCTGCCCCGCTGCCCCCCCCAGGGGGTTCAGGTGTCCGGGGGGGCCCAGCTGCCCCCCTCCCCCACCAGGCTTCGCAGCCCCCAGGGGGCCCAGGCGTCCGGGCGCTGGTGGCCCTGGTGGCACTTTGCGATGGTCCCTGCCCCCCCCGGGCTATTTTTAGCCCCCCCCAAAGGTCGGAGCTCGAGGAAAGGACACGGTAACTCGAGACGCCCGGACGCCTGGGCCCCCGTGGGCTGGGAGCAGCCAGATGCCTGGGTCCCCCCGAGGCTGCCCGGACGCCTGGGTCCCTGGAGGATGTGGGGGGGGGAGCACCCGGATGCCTGGGTCCCCCTTGGGCTGGGGGCACCCGGACACCTGGGTCCCCCCGGGACTGGGGGTACCCGGACGCCTGGGTCCCCTGGAGTTGAGGCTGCCCGGACGCCTGGGTCCCTGGGCGACTCCTGGGCCCCACCGCACGGGGGCGCCCGGACACCTGGGTCCCTGGAGGATGGGGGGGGGGGAGCACCCGGACGCCTGGGTCCCTGGAGGATGGGGGGGGGGGGAGCCCCCGGACGCCTGGGTCCCTGGGGGGGGGAGGGGGACGCCTGGCGGCTGTGCTGGGAATGGCACCGGTCCTATGGGATCCATAGGGGATGGGGGGAGGGGAGGGGCCCTGCGGGGTCTATAGGGGCCGGGGCCCTATAGGGGAAACGGGAGGGGGGAGATGGGCCCCGTGGGGCCTATAGGGGACGTTGGGGGGGGGTCGGGCCCTATGGAGCCCATAGGGCAGGGGGAGGGGGAGGGGCCCCGGCTCCGCTCGCTGCTAAAAACCCACTTCCCGGGGAAGTTCCCACAGCGGGGCGGGGGCGGGGCGGGCCCGGACGCCTGGGCCCCGGGGGGGGCAGGGCCCCTGGACGCCTGGGCCCCCGGACGCCTGGGCCCCGGGGGGGGCCCCGGATGTCTGGGCCCCGGGGGGGGGCAGAGGGGCCCCCGGACGCCTGGGTCCCTCGGCCAGGACGAGCTGGTTTCCTGCCCCCCCCCCATTTCCCATGATGCCCCGGGTTGGCGTGAGCGGGGGAGGGGCCGCGGTGGCGACACTGCTGGGGGAAGTTCGCAGCGGGGGGGAGGGGCAGGCGCCCGGCTGCCTCCGACCCCCTGGTCCCCCGGACGCCTGGGTCCCCAGGCAGGCGCGGGGTCCAGGGCCCGCTGCCCGGACGCCTGGGTCCCCCGGACGCCGCCTGCCCCCAGCGCCGGCGCCTCGGCCCCCTCCCCCGCCCGGGACAGGAAGTGAAACCGCCGCCCCTCCCCCCCTCCCCCCCCCGGAAAGTCCCCGCCCGGGGCTGACTCAAAGCAGCCGGGAGATATGGGCCGATGCATGTGCGATCGCACACGCGTGTGCACGGGGCGGGGAGCGCGGCGGGGGGGCATCGCACGGGGGGGGGCGTTGCACCAGGAGTTGGTTTGCTCTGGGGTTGCGCTGTGCTGGGGGGCTCATGGCGCGAGGGGTGGGTTGCACCAGGGGTTGCAGTGCACGAGGGGTGCGTTGCACCGGGAGTTGGGTGCGTTGCACCAGGGGTTGCAGTGCACGAGGGGTGCGTTGCACCGGGAGTTGGGTGCGTTGCACCAGGGGTTGCATTGCACGAGGGGTGCGTTGCACCGGGAGTTGGGTGCGTTGCACCAGGGGTTGCATTGCACGAGGGGTGCGTTGCACCGGGAGTTGGGTGTGTTGCACCAGGGGTTGCAGTGCACGAGGGGTGCGTTGCACCGGGAATTGGGTGCGTTGCACCAGGGGTTGCATTGCACGAGGGGTGTGTTGCACCGGGAGTTGGGTGCGTTGCACCAGGGGTTGCAGTGCACGAGGGGTGCGTTGCACCGGGAATTGGGTGCGTTGCACCAGGGGTTGCAGTGCACGAGGGGTGCGTTGCACCGGGAGTTGGGTGCGTTGCACCAGGGGTTGCAGTGCACGAGGGGTGCGTTGCACCGGGAGTTGGGTGCGTTGCACCAGGGGTTGCACTGCACGAGGGGTGCGTTGCACCGGGAGTTGGGTGCGTTGCACCAGGGGTTGCACTGCACGAGGGGTGCGTTGCACCGGGAGTTGGGTGCGTTGCACCAGGGGTTGCATTGCACGAGGGGTGCGTTGCACCGGGAGTTGGGTGCGTTGCACCAGGGGTTGCAGTGCACGAGGGGTGTGTTGCACCGGGAGTTGGGTGCATTGCACCAGGGGTTGCAGTGCACGAGGGGTGCGTTGCACCGGGAGTTGGGTGCGTTGCACCAGGGGTTGCAGTGCACGAGGGGTGCGTTGCACCGGGAGTTGGGTGCGTTGCACCAGGGGTTGCATTGCACTGGGGCTGCACCACACGGGGGGCTGCATTGCACCGGGGGGGTGTCGCACAGGGGCCGAGGCGCCGCACGGCCTGTGCGTTGCTCCATGCTGGCACGAGGACACGCATGTCCGGGGGGCTGCGTGTGACACGGACACGGGGGTCCCGGCGCAGGGAGCTGGGGAGGGGGCCGCGAAGAGGTGCAACGCGCCACCGAGGGCGACGCCGGGGGGGCCGTGGCGGCAGGAAACGTGGGGTGTCACCCGCAGGGAGGGGCCGTGCAAAGGGGGGTGCGGAGGCCGGGGAGGGGTGCAAGGGGGGGGGCGACGTGCAGGGGCGTGCAAGGCGCGGTGATGCCCGCGGGTTGCACGGCACGAGGAGGGTGCAACGCACCCGGCTGCAAGGCCGGGGGGTGCGATGCACCCGCGGGTGCACACAGCACAAGGGTGCCGCACCCGGAGGGGCTGCTGGGGGGGGGGGGGGCGTGCGCACGTGTGCGTGCAACGCTCGAGGGGGGCGGGGGGGCGGGAGGGAGCTGCAGTGCCCAGATGTTGCGTGTGCGACGCCGGAGGGATGCAGTGCACGGGGATGCACTGACTGGTTTGCATGTGCAATCCCCGGGGGGGGGTGGGGGGTGCACATCTGTGCGTGCGTGTGCGCTTGTGTGTGCGTGTGCGTGTGTGCGCGTGTGTGTGTGCGCGTGTGTGTGTGCGCGTGTGTGTGCGCGTGTGTGTGTGTGCGTGTGTGTGTGTGCGTGTGTGTGTGTGTGTGCGCAGTGTCTGCACACGTGTGTGCACGTGCACGGTGCCCCGGGGATGCAACACAGGTGGATGCAACACCCGGGCTGTGCGTGTGCAGTGCACATGGATGCAATGCTGGGGGGGGCAGCGCTAGCAGGTGCAGTGCTGGGTGTGCAGTGCCCGGGGGGGGGGTGCAGCACCCGCTGTGCAGTGCCTGCGGTGCAGTGCCCATTATGCAGTGCCGGGGGGGGGGTGCAGTGTCGGGGGGGGGCAGTGTCTGAGGTGCAGCACCCGTCATACAGCGCCCCTTGTGCAGTGCCCGGGGGGGGGGGGGTGCAGTGCCCGGGGGGGGGGGTTGCAGTGCTGGGGGGGTGGGTGCAGTGCTGGGGGGGGGGGGTGTGCAGTGCCCGGGGGGGGGGGGGCAGCGCCGGGGGGGGGGGGAGTGCAGTGCCCGGGGGGGGGGGGAGTGCAGTGCCCCGGGGGGGGTTGCAGTGCGGGGGGGGGGGGGTTTGCAGTGCCGGGGGGGTTGCAGTGCCCGGGGGGGGCAGTGCTGGGGGGGGGGCAGCGCCTGTCGCCCAGCGCCCGCCGCTGCCCGGGGTCGCTCTGCCGCCGCCGCCGCCGCCGCCGCCGGGCGGGCTGGGGGGGGCGTGTCCCGCGGCGGCCCCGCCCCCTGCGGGCGAGCCCCGCCCCCTGCGGGCGAGCCCCGCCCCGCGGAAGCCCCGCCCCCGCCGCGCGGGGCTATGAAAGGCGGCGCGCGGCCCCGCCGCGGGGCCCCGTCTCGCGCCCGCCGCCCGCTCCGCGCACGCGCCGCCGCCGCCGCCGCCGGCCCCGCCCCCGCCGGCCCCGCCCCGCCCGCCCGGCCCGCGCCGCCGCCGCCGCCGCCGCCGCCATGAGCGGGTGGGCGCCCTACGTGGAGAGCCTCATGGCGGACGGCACCTGCCAGGACGCCGCCATCGTCGGCTACAAGGACACGCCGGCCGTCTGGGCCGCCACCCCCGGCAAGACCTTCGCCAACATCACGGTGGGGCCCGGGCGGCGGCGCCGCGGGGGGGCGGCGGCCGTTGGGGGCGATTCCGCGGCGGTCCCGGGGCGCGGGGTGTCCCCGGGCCCCCCCGCCGGCCCAGGCGTCCGGCCCCCCCCCCCGCCCGCCCGCGCCGCGGCCCCCCCGGGCCGGGGGTCGGGCCCGGCCCCTCCCCCCGCCGGCAGGAAGTGACCGGGGGGAGGGGGGGCCGGATCCTGCCCATCCCCCCCATCCCATCCCCTTCCCCCCCCCGGCCCCAATCGGGACAAAAAAGGGAGAAAAATGCGTCCGGGAGCGGCCCCGGCCGCTGCCAGCGTGGCCCGGCCCCCCCCGCCGCCGGGGAGGGGACCCAGGCGGCCGGGCCGCGCGGGGGGGCCCAGGCGCCCGGGCCGCCCCCCTTCCCCGCTCCAGCGGGGGGCCCGGGCGCCCTTTACCCCCTCCCCTTCCCCAGCCACCCCCGGTTTGGGGAAGGAGCCCCGGCGTCCGGGCTGCGGCGAGCACGTGGCGGAGGGGCTGCGGGGGGGCCCGGACGCCTGGGCCCTCTGCCCGCCCGCCGAGGGGTCGCCGGTGTCTCCCCCCTCCCCCCGCTGAGAAAAATGCGCGGAATGTGGCAACTTCCCCCCGGCGGGGGAGGGGCGGCCGGGGCTTCCTGTGGGGGAGGGGAGGGGGCGCCTGGGCCCCCCGGGGCGGCGGGCAGAGGGGTGCCCGGGCGCCTGGGCCCCTGGCGGAGGCTGAGGGAGCTCCCGGACGCCTGGGCCCCCGGCAGGGCGTTGGGTGGGGTCCGGGACGCCTGGGCCGGCGCGGCTGGGGATGCCCCGGACGCCTGGGTCCTGCCTGTGGAGGGTGCCGGGGCGGGCGCCCGGACGCCTGGGTCCCTGGAGGAGCTGGTGCTGGTCTGGGCTCTTGGGCGCCCCGGACGCCTGGGTCCCCGGGGGGGTGTCAGGGCGGCTCACGGTGCTGCCCCGGACGCCTGGGTCCCGAGGAGGGGTGTCAGGGCGGCTCACGGTGCTGCCCCGGACGCCTGGGTCCCGAGGAGGGGTGTCAGGGCGGGCTCACGGTGCTGCCCCGGACGCCTGGGTCCCCGGGGGGGTGTCAGGGCGGCTCACGGTGCTGCCCCGGACGCCTGGGTCCCGAGGAGGGGTGTCAGGGCGGGCTCACGGTGCTGCCCCGGACGCCTGGGTCCCGAGGAGGGGTGTCAGGGTGGCTCACGGTGCTGCCCCGGACGCCTGGGTCCCCGGGGGGGTGTCAGGGCGGGCTCACGGTGCTGCCCCGGACACCTGGGTCCCGAGGAGGGGTGTCAGGGCGGGCTCATGGTGCTGCCCCGGACGCCTGGGTCCCCAGAGGGGTGTCAGGGCAGGCTCACGGTGCTGCCCCGGACGCCTGGGTCCCGAGGAGGGGTGTCAGGGCGGGCTCACGGTGCTGCCCCGGACGCCTGGGTCCCCGGGGGGGTGTCAGGGCGGCTCACGGTGCTGCCCCGGACGCCTGGGTCCCGAGGAGGGGTGTCAGGGCGGGCTCACGGTGCTGCCCCGGACGCCTGGGTCCTGAGGAGGGGTGTCAGGGTGGCTCACGGTGCTGCCCCGGACGCCTGGGTCCCCGGGGGGGTGTCAGGGCGGCTCACGGTGCTGCCCCGGACGCCTGGGTCCCGAGGAGGGGTGTCAGGGTGGCTCACGGTGCTGCCCCGGACGCCTGGGTCCCGAGGAGGGGTGTCAGGGCAGGCTCATGGTGCTGCCCCGGACGCCTGGGTCCCAAGGAGGGGTGTCAGGGCGGCTCACGGTGCTGCCCCGGACGCCTGGGTCCCCGGGGGGGTGTCAGGGCGGGCTCATGGTGCTGCCCCGGACGCCTGGGTCCCCAGAGGGGTGTCAGGGCGGGCTCACGGTGCTGCCCCGGACGCCTGGGTCCCCGGGGGGGTGTCAGGGCGGCTCACGGTGCTGCCCCGGACGCCTGGGTCCCCGGGGGGGTGTCAGGGCGGGCCACGCCCCCCCGCCCGGACACCTGGGTCCCTGACGGCGGGGGTCGTGGCCCGGCAGGCGGCGGAGGTGAACGCGCTGGTGGGGAAGGACCGGAGCAGCCTGCTGGTGAACGGGCTGACGCTGGGCGGGCAGAAGTGCTCCGTCATCCGCGACTCGCTGCTGGTGGAGGGCGAGCACAGCATGGACCTGCGCACCAAGAGCGCCGCCGGCGCCCCCACCTTCAACATCACCGCCACCGTCACCAACAAGAGTGAGTGTCCGCCCGGGCCCCTCGCGTCCCCCCCGTGTGCGCTCTGCGCCCGCCCCGGGCACCTGGGCCCCTCGTGTCACCCCCACGTCCCCCCTGTGTGCGCTCTGCGCCCGCCCCGGGCACCTGGGCCCCTCGTGCCACCCCCACGTCCCCCCTGTGTGCGCTCTGCGCCCACCCTGGACACCTGGGCCCCTCACGCCAACCCCGTGTCCGCTCTGCACCCGCCCCGGGCACCTGGGCCCCTCGCGCCGCCCCCGTGTCCGCTCTGCGCCCACCCTGGACACCTGGGCCCCTCACGCCGCCCCCGTGTGCGCTCTGCACCCGCCCCGGGCACCTGGGCCCCTCACGCCAACCCCACGTTACCTCCGCATCTGCTCCACACCATGCCCGAACGCTTGGGCCCCTCTGTGCTGCCCCTGGGTCACCCCCGCACCTGCCCCGGACGCCTGGGTCCCTCCATCCTCCCTGCTGGGTGCTGGATCCCCTCCCCTCTGCTCGCTCCTCCTGGACGCCTGGGTCCCTTTCCCATCCCCTCCCCCCTCCCAGCTCCCTGTTGCTCTGTCCCCGGATGCCTGGGTCCCTGGGTCGCTTCCCCATCCCCCCCGGATGCCTGGGCCCCTCTGCCCCCCCAGCTGTTGTGAGAAGGGGCAGCTGTTCCCCTCGCGGAGCAGCTGCACCCGGACGCCTGGGCCCCCTTGCGGGGGGGGGGATGTGGGAGGGTTCCCGGTGGGCCGGGCCCCCCCATGGAGGGGTTTCCCGGACGCCTGGGCCCTGCTGACCCCCCCCCCCCCCGCAGCGATCGTGCTGGTGATGGGCAAGGAGGGCGTCCACGGCGGCTGCGTCAACAAGAAGTGCTACGAGATGGCGGCGCACCTGCGGCGCTCCCAGTACTGACCCAATAAAGGCTGCGGCACCCGCGGCACCCGCCTGCTGCTGCTGCGCCCGGACACCGGGGCCCGCGCCGCTGGGGGGGGGGGACGGGGACGCCTGGGCCTGCCCGGGGCAAAGTCCGGCCAGGCTGGAGCCAGCGTCACGGGGGATGGGAGGGGGGGACGGGGCACCCTTGGGTGCGTTGGGGAGAGCTGGGGGGTCCAGAGCACCTTTGGGTGCTGGAGCCAGATTGGGGGGTCCTGGAGGGTCCTCTGGGTGCTGGAGCTGGGCTGGGCTGGTGGAGCTGGGTGGGGGGTCCTGGAGGGTCCTCTGGGTGCTGGAGCTGGTCTGGGGCCCAGGGACCAGCTCGAGCCCTGGGTTTGGGGTCCCGGAGCCCCTTGGGCTGCTGGGGCAGGACAGGGGGGTCCCAGAGGTGGTTCAAGGTGCTGGAGCCCCTTTGGGTGCTGGAGGGGTCTGGGGTGCTGGGGACCGGCTCAGCTGGGGCGTCCCGGACCCCCCTTGGGTGCTGGAGCCGGGGGCGAGTTCGGGCGGCAGGTTCGAGCGATGCTGGAGCCCCGCTCGGGTGCCGGGGGCGTCCGGGGTGCGGTGCCTCCCCCCGATCCCCGAGAGGAGCCGGAGCCGGGTTGGCCACGAGCCTTTATTGGGGGGCCCCGGCGTCCGCGTCAGACGGGGGCGGGGGGCAGCAGCGGGGTGCGCTCGGAGGCGCCCGTGTCGCCCTGGGGCGCCGGCTCCTCGGTGCCCGGCGGCACCCGCTGCTTGCACACGGGGCAGGTGCGGCGGGTGCGCGTCAGCCAGGGGTCCACGCAGCGGCTGTGGAAGGCTGCGGGGGCGGGGGCGGTCAGGGGGCCCAGGTGTCCGGGAGGGACCCAGGCGTCCCCCTGCCCCGCCCCGGCGCTCACCGTGGGCGCAGGGCAGCACCCGCAGCCGGTCGCCCTCCTCGTACTCGTCCAGGCAGATGGCGCAGACCTCGTACTCGTCCCCTGCGGAGCCGCGTCACCCGCGGGCCCAGGAGTCCGGGCCCCCCTGCCTCCCGTGAACCCAGGCGTCCGGGACAGCACCCAGGCCCCCCCCCCGTCACCCTTCCCGTGGCCTGGCCTCGCTGTGACCCCTCTGTTGGGGTGAGGGCCCAGGCGGCCGGGGTGGGCCCAAGTGTCCGGGTCCCCCTGCGCCGTGGGCCCAGGCGTCCGGGCTGCCTGGGGTGAGCCGGGGCGCGGGCCCAGGCGTCCGGGCGCCGCGGGGGAGGGGAGCCGGGGCGGAAGCGGGTGCGGGGGGGGTCGGGGCTGGCGCCCGCCAGGGCCTTATAAGGGCAGCGGCGGCGGCAGCGACGGCGCTTCCTCCTTCCCCCCCCCGCGCTGACTCACCCGCCGCGCCCGCCCGGACGCCTGGGTCCCACGCGCGGGGGAGGGGCCCCCACCGCGGTTCCCGGACACGCCCCGTGGCGAGGGCCCAGGCGTCCGGGCTCTGGACCGCGCCGGGGAGGGGGGGGATGCGAGCGAGGCCACGGGGGTCACCGAGGCCGCGGAGGGGGTGAGGGCGCCCCCCGCCCCGGAGCGGGGGGCCCAGGCGTCCCCCGCCCGCCGCTACCTTTGCGGTACTGGTGCACCGGGACCTTGCTGAGCTGCTCCTGCGAGAGCCGGTTCCGGCGGAGCCGCTTGCGGTGCTGGAGGCAGCGCACGACCTGCGGGAGGCGACGGGAGCCCAGGCGTCCGGGGCCGCCACCCCGCCCTGGGGGGGCCCAGGCGTCCGGGGCCGCCACCCCGCCCTGGAGCAGGGGGGAGCCGGGTGTCCTCGCCCCCTCCCCCACCCTGCGTAGGGGACCCGGGCGTCCCCGCGTGGCCCGGGAGGGGCCCAGGCGTCCGGCTCACCAGGACGGTGCACATGACGGCCACGACGACGCCGACGACGCCGGTGAAGGGCACCAGGTAGTAGCCCAGGGGGAAGACGTACTCGGGGATGAGGACGACGTGGGCCCTGCGGGGACAGCGACTGCTGGGCGCCCGGCCGGGGGGCCCTGGCGTCCGGGCGCAGGGTGCGGGGGGGGACAGCCAGGCGTCTGGGGGCCCTGGCATCCGGGGAGCCCTACCCGTGGGCGTAGCTGAAGGTGTCGCGGAGGAAGGCGGCGGCGCGCTGCCCCACGAACACGGCCGGGATGGCGATCTGCTCCCGCAGCCGCTCTGCAACGAGAACTGCCTCAGCCGGGGCTGCCACCGCGGGGCTGCCATGGTCACCACGGGGCCACGACAGGGCCACCATGGCTGCCATGGGGCCATGACGGCCACCGTGGGGCCACGACAGGGCTGCCACAGCCAACATGAGGCCCCCACGGTCACCACAGAGCCACGACTGGGCCGTGACAGCCACTACAACCATGATAGGGCTGCCACGGCCACCATGGGGGCCACGACAGGGCCATGACGGCCACCATGGGGCCGCCACAGAGCCACCATGGCCGCCACGGGGCCATGACGGTCACCATGGGGCAACAACAGGGGTGGTGGCCACCACAGCCACAACAGGGCCACCATGGGGCCACGATAGGGCTGTGATGGCCACCAAGCCCACAACAGGGCCACAACAGAGCCGCGACAGCCGCAGCTGGGCCACAGTGGCCATGATGGAGCTGCAAGGGGACCATGATGGGGTCATGACAGCTGTGACAGGGCTATGACGGAGACACAGTGGCCATAGTGGAACCATGATGGCCACAACGGAGCTGTGACGGGCCATGATAGAGCCACGACGGCCATGACAGAGACGTGGTGGAGCTGTGATAGGGCCACCACAGCCATGATGGGGCCACGATGGCCGTGATGGAGCCGCAGTGGTCACGGTGGAGCCATGACAGGCCACGAAGGAGCCGTGATGGCCACAGTGGAGCTGTGTGGGCCATGGCGGAGCCACCATGGAGCCATGATGGAGCCGGGACAGAGCCGGGGCCACCGGGAGAGCGGAGCGGAGCCGCCGCGTGGCCCGGCCAGCGCTCACCATCGTTCCAGACCATGTTGAGCAGCTTCTCCGAGTCCACGTTGTGCACCACAGCGGCCCCGAAGCCGGCCTGCTGCGCGTGCAGCACCTGCGCGGGGCGGCGGCGAGGGTCAGGGCGGGAGGCGGGGGACGCCTGGGCCCTTCCAGCCTCCCCCCCTCCCCCACGCCCCACCTTGACGTCGAAGTCGCAGTCGTAGCGGCGCACGAGGGCGATGAAGACGGTGCCGTTGGCGCCGGGCGCCGGCGCGATGGGCCGGCAGGCGTTGCTGGGCCGCGCCTCCACCACGAAACCCTGCGCGGGGGGGACGCGTCAGGGGCCCCCGCGTCCCGGGACGGGGCCCAGGCGTCCGGAGGAGGCCACCTACCAGCAGGCCTTGGCGAGGCAGCGGCGCGCCGAAGAGCGCCGGCAGGTCGGAGAACTCCATGGTGGCGTTGGGCCCCAGCACCTGGCGGGGAGGGGGCGGCGGCGGCAGTGAGCCCCGGAACGGCCCCCGAATCCCCCCGAACCGCCCCAAAACCCCGCTCACCGCCTGGATGTAGGTCTCGGCGGGGGGTGTCAGCAGCATGGCGGCGGCGGCGGCGGCGAGGAGGGCGACGGGGCCCGGCCGCATGGCGGGGACGGCGGCGACCTGGGAGGTGACGGCGGCGGCGGGTCGGGGCGGCCCCCGGACACCTGGGCTCGCTCCGCGGTGGAGGGGGCCCAGGCGTCCGGGCCGGCGCAGTGGCGGGGGGAGGTGGCGCGGCGAGGCGTGGCGAGGCGTGTCGCGGCGTGTCGCGGCCCCGGGACGCACCTCACCCCGATAAGCGCCGGGCGAAGTCCGCCCCCCCAGCCCACACGCCGCCCCGCTGCGGCGCCGGGGCCCAGGCGTCCGGCCCCCCCGCCTTACCTGGGGGGGGCGACGTGTGGGGCTCAGCGCCGGCCCACGGGGCCGTGGGGCGGACGCGTGTCCCCCCCGCCCGGGGGGTCCCCGTGTTTACGCCCGCAACATGGCCGGGCGCTCTCGCGAGAGGAGGAGGAGGAGGAGGAGCCGCCGCGTCCCGCCCCGGACGCCTGGGCCCCGCGCACGGGTCGGGGGGGCCAACGCCGGGTCCGGCCCTGCCTCGGACCCCCGTCGTGGGGTCGGTCGCGCGTGGGGGCCGGCGCCCCCCCGCCTGGCGGTACCTCCGGCGGTACTCCCCGAGGGCGGCGCTCGGGCCGTACCTGGGCTCCGGGCGAGCGTTTGGGGGTGCTTCGCGGGGCGGGGGGCCCCGGGGTGCCCCTCCCCGGGGCGGTACTCGGCCTTGGGGGCAGTACTCGCGTGGTACTCCTCCTCGGGGGTGGTACCGGGGTGGTACTCCTCCTCGGGGGGGCTGCAGTGGTACTGGGGTGGTACTCACCCTCGGGGGGTGGTACTGGGGTGATAGTCCTCCTCGGGGTGGTACCTCCTGGTACTTTGAGGCAGTTGGGTGGTACTTCCCATGGGAGGTGGTATTTGGAGGTACTTCTCGCCGGGGTGGTACCTGGCAGTGCTCCTCCTCGGCTGGTACTCCGGTACCCGGGGGCGGTACTGCGTGGCGCCCCGCCTCAGCGCTGGCTGGCGGCGGTACTCCGGGGTGCGCCGGGAGGGTGGTACCCGGCGTCGCTCCTCCAGGGCAGGACTCCTCCGCGGGGGTGTTACCCTGCGGTACTCCTCCGCGGGGGCCGCGCTCCCCTGCGCAGGTGGCGCTCTGCGGTGCTGCTGCGGCTGCTGCTCGCCAGTACCGGGGGGGGGGGGTGTTACTCGGCGGTACCCGTATGTGTGTTACTTGGCGGTACCCGGCGGGTGGGGGGGAGGGGGGCTGTTACTCGGCGGTACCCGGCGGGGGGTTGTTACTCGGCGGTACCCGGCGGGGGGGGGGGGGCTGTTACTCGGCGGTACCCGGCGGGGGGGGGGGTGAGGGGGGCTGTTACTCGGCGGTACCCGGCGGGGGGGGGGGGAGGGGGGTTGTTACTCGGCGGTACCCGGCGGGGGGGGGGAGGGGGGTTGTTACTCGGCGGTACCCGGCGGGGGGGCTGTTACTCGGCGGTACCCGGCGGGGGGGGGGGGTGAGGGGGGCTGTTACTCGGCGGTACCCGGCGGGGGGGGGGGGGGGAGGGGGGTTGTTACTCGGCGGTACCCGGCGGGGGGGCTGTTACTCGGCGGTACCCGGCGGGGGGGGGTGAGGGGGGCTGTTACTCGGCGGTACCCGGCGGGGGGGGGGGGGAGGGGGTTGTTACTCGGCGGTACCCGGCGGGGGGGGGAGGGGGGCTGTTACTCGGCGGTACCCGGTGCCTCACGGCGGGGGGGGGGGGGGCGGTGGGTCGCGCTCCTCCTCCTCCCCCCCCCCGCCCCCGGCGGCTCTTCCCGCCAAAACCGCCGCGCCAATGGGCGGCCGCAGGGGTGCGCGCGCGTCTGGCCCGGCCCCGCCCCTCCGGCCGGCCCCCTCAGGCCCCGCCCCCTCAGGCCCCGCCCCTCCGGCCCGTCTCCAGCCCGCCCCCGCCCCTGGAGGTCCCGCCCCTCCCGTCCCCGGTGGGGCGCAGGCGCCGCGCGCAGGCGCAGTGCGGCGGGCGCCGCGGCTGCGCGCGCAGCTCCCCCCCGCCTCCCCCCGTCGCCCCCCGCCCCGGAGTCACCTTGGTGCCGGGCGGCCGCGCCGCACCGGACCGGACCGGAACCGGACCAGAGCGGACCGGGCCAGACCGGACCGCACCGGCCCCGGCAGCGGCCGAGATGGCGGCGGCGCCGGCGGCCGAGAAGCCCAAAACCTCCCCCAAGTCCGTCAAGTTCCTCTTCGGCGGCCTGGCCGGGTGAGCGACCCCCCCGACCCCCTAGAGCCCCCCTCAGGGCCCCCCCGACCCCCTAGAGCCCCCCCCAGAGCCCCTAGAGCCCCCCCGACCCCCTAGAGCCCCTAGAGCCCCCCCGACCCCCTAGAGCCCCCCTCAGGGCCCCCCCGACCCCCTAGAGCCCCCCTCAGGCCCCCCCCGACCCCCTAGAGCCCCCGACCCCCTAGAGCCCCCCTCAGGCCCCCCCCCGACCCCCTAGAGCCCCCGACCCCCTAGAGCCCCCCTCAGGGCCCCCTCCGACCCCCTAGAGCCCCCGACCCCCTAGAGCCCCCCTCAGGGCCCCCCGACCCCCTCAGGGACCCCCTTGACCCTTCAGGGCCCCTCCGATCCCTTCGGGGCCCCATGCTCCCATCAGCCCCCTCAGGAACCACCCCCCGGACCCCTCAGGGTCCTCCCAATCTCTTCAGGTCCCTCAGCAGCCCCCCACTACCCTCATCAGAGCCCCCCCATCCCCTTGCAGACACCCCCAACTCCCCTCAGCCCCATCACGGACCTCGCAGCCCCCCAGCCCCCTCCGTCACCCCCAGGGAGCCCACCCAGCCTGAGCCATCGCAGGGTCCCGAGACACCGGCCCCCTTCTCCCCGCTTCCCCTGCCCCGGAGCTGCCTCGGGCAGCTCTGCTCCGTCAGCAGCTCGGCGCAGCCAGATCCCCCCACCAAAAGACGCTGCCCTGGGTGTCAGGCTCCTTCCCCAAACGCCTCGAGGGGCCGGCGCGGCGCACGTGCGGGTCACGTGCTGCAGCAGAGCCCGGCCGGCGCTGCTCCGGCTGCCAAAGCCGTTCCTCGGTGGCGGCGGGGGCCGCCCTGCCCAGCCGCTGGACCCGCTGCTGCCTGCCCGCAGCATGGGCGCCACCGTCTTCGTGCAGCCCCTGGACCTGGTGAAGAACCGCATGCAGCTCAGTGGCGAGGGCGCCAAGACCAAAGAGTACAAGACGAGCCTGCATGCCGTGGGCAGCATCCTGCGCAAGGAGGGCGTCCGCGGCATCTACACCGGGTAGGCGGGACGGGGAACGGCAGGGGGGCGGCGGGGAGGCCGCCACGCTGCCCGCTGAACGCCACCACCGCCCCCGGCAGGCTCTCGGCCGGCCTCCTGCGCCAGGCCACCTACACCACCACCCGCCTGGGCATCTACACCGTCCTCTTCGAGAAGCTGACGGGGGCCGACGGCACGCCGCCCGCCTTCATCACCAAAGCCTTCATCGGCATGACGGCGGGCGCCACCGGCGCCTTCGTGGGCACCCCAGCCGAGGTGGCCCTCATCCGCATGACGGCCGACGGCAGGTGAGGCCAGCGGGGCCCCGCAGCAGCGGCGGTGGCGGCCCCTCACTCCCGCCGCCTGCCCGTGGGCCCCCACTTTCCTTCCCCCCAGGCTGCCCCCTGCCGAGCGGCGCGGCTACCGGAACGTCTTCGACGCCCTGCTGCGGATAACGCGGGAGGAAGGCGTCCCCACACTGTGGCGGGTACGGCGCGGCGCGGCGGCGCGGTGGGGGGGTACTTGGTGGTCCCACGCTCCGGTGTCCTGGGGCGTCCGAGGCAGTGTGGGAGGGGGGCCCTGGGGTGTCCCCGCACGCTGGCGCAGCAGCGTGGTGGCCCTGGGGTGGCCCCACACTCTGGCAGGTCACGGCATGGGGACATGGGGATCTCAGGACGTCCCCACGCTGTGGCACGGGGGACCCCAGGGTCGCCCTGGCCCCGCTCACCCTCTCGCCCGCAGGGCTGCATCCCCACCATGGCCCGGGCGGTGGTGGTCAACGCCGCCCAGCTCGCCTCCTACTCGCAGTCCAAGCAGTTCCTGCTCGACTCCGGTGAGTCGCGGCTCCGGCGGTGTCACAGCTCCGGCGGCGTCGCGGCTCTGGTGCCTTCACGGCGCCGGCGGCATCACGGCTCCGGCTGCGTCGTGGCTCCGGTGCCTTCAGCGGTGTCGCGGCTCCGGTGGCGTCACGGCTCCAGCAGCATCATGGCTCCGATGTTGTGACTCTGGTGGCGTCGCGACTCCGTTCTTGCGGCTCCGGCCCCACTGACGCCTGCTGCCATCTCTCCCCTGCGGCAGGCTACTTCCGCGACGACATCCTCTGCCACTTCTGTGCCAGCATGATCAGCGGGCTGGTGACCACGGCCGCCTCCATGCCCGTGGACATCGCCAAGACGCGGTGGGTGCCGCGGGCGGTGGGGGCTCCCCTGAGTGCAGCCCCCCCGCTCACCACCCTCCTTCCCCCCACGCAGCATCCAGAACATGCGGATGATCGACGGGAAGCCGGAGTACCGCAACGGGCTGGTAAGCGGGAGCGAGGGGCCGTGGGCTGCCGGGGCTGCCGCGCACTGGCCCCGCCGCGAGCCCCCCGTCTCGACCCTCGCAGGACGTGCTGGTGAAGGTGGTGCGATACGAGGGCTTCTTCAGCCTCTGGAAGGGCTTCACGCCGTACTACGCCCGCCTGGGCCCCCACACCGTCCTCACCTTCATCTTCCTCGAGCAGATGAACAAGTACTACAAGAAATTCTTCCTCAGTGCCTAGCGGCAGCCCCGGCCCCAGCCCCGGCCCGGCGGTCTCCCTGCGCGCCTGGCCCCGGCGGGGGCACCCGAAACATGTCCCCCACCCTCTCCCTGCTGCGCTTGGAACATAGTAAAGAGCTGTCGGTGCGAGGAGGTGGCAGTGCGGGTGGCGTCGGGGCACGATGGTGCCACGGCGAGTGGGGCCCCCCCCGTCACTGCCCAGACGCCTGGGTCCCCCCGGGGTGGGGTGCAGGGTGAGAGCTAGGAAGCAGGTGTGTCCCCCCCCCCCAACCCCCAGTGGTTCCAGTGTCCCCCAGGGTGGTGCCGCCATCCTTCCCACAGTGGCTCTGTTGACCCCACCCCACCCTGGCACCAGCTGTGCCTTGTGGTGTGAAAAACCCCCTCGTGGGCCACATTAACCCCTCGTGGGCTACGTTAAACCCCGGGTGCACAGTGGCGCTCCCCTGGGTGCTCCCTGCCTCGCCCTAGGCACCCGCACCCTTGTGCGCGCCCAGTGCCTGGGCCTCTCCTTCGCATGCTCCTGCCTGGGGGCAGCTGAGGGTCCCTCAGAGGCCCCCAAATGCCCCTCTCATGCCCCTCCCACGTCCTGCACGCCCCATGTGCTGCCCACAACACCCTCCAGTGCTGCATGGACTCCCAAGCAACCCCAGCAGCATGGCCCCCCGCCAACCCGTGTGCCCCCTGTCCCTGCTGGAGAACGAGGACAGCTCAGCCAGGCACTGTGGACGCTAGGGCCTGCGGTTGGGGGGGGGAGTGGCAGCCAGGACATGCCCCCCCTAAAAACTCCACACCCCTGGAGCACCTCCATGACCCCTAAACCGGATACACTGGCCTCCCTGCACAGCCCTATACGAGCCCCTGGAGACTCCCCTCCCCTCCCCGCGCAGCCCTATACGAGCCCCTGGAGACTCCCCCTCCCCTCCCCTCCCCGCGCAGCCCTATACGAGCCCCTGGAGACTCCCCTCCCCTCCCTGCGCAGCCCTATACGAGCCCCTGGAGACTCCCCTCCCCTCCCTGCACAGCCCTATACGAGCCCCTGGAGACTCCCCTCCCCTCCCCGCACAGCCCTATACGAGCCCCTGGAGACTCCCCTCCCCTCCCTGCGCAGCCCTATACGAGCCCCTGGAGACTCCCCTCCCCTCCCTGCGCAGCCCTATACGAGCCCCTGGAGACTCCCCTCCCCTCCTCTCCCCGCACAGCCCTATACGAGCCCCTGGAGACTCCCCTCCCCTCCTCTCCCCGCACAGCCCTATACGAGCCCCTGGAGACTCCCCTCCCCTCCCCTCCCCGCGCAGCCCTATACGAGCCCCTGGAGACTCCCCCTCCCCTCCCCTCCCTGCACAGCCCTATACGAGCCCCTGGAGACCCCCCCCCCCCCCCCCCGGGGCCCAGGCGTTCGGCGATTGAAGCGGGTGGCTGCGACCTGGTTCGGTGCTTTATTACAGCATCTCAAGGCCACGGTGGGGGCTGCCCCGGGCCTACACCCCCACCCTCGAGGCCTCCGGCCTCTGGCCCCGCCCCCTGGAGAGCCCCCCCCCCCCCCACCGTGGGGCACCCCACGGCCATGGGGCCATAAAGTGCTTCATTAACGAGTTTCTCGTTACAAAATAATTAAAGCAAAATATACAGAGAGCCGGGCGCCACTGTGGGCCCTGCCCCACGGCACAGGGGACCCGTGGTGGGACCTGCCCCATGGCCGCGGTGGGGAGAGCCCATGATGGGACCTGCCCCACACGCGGGCCCCACGGTGGGACCTGCCCCACAGGCGGTTGGGGGGGGCGGTCCCGCGTTCAGCAACAATGGGGCGGGGCAGGAGCAAAGCCAGGGCGGGGCTTCAGCCTGTCAGTCAAACGCCGTCGCCGTGGAAACGGCTCTTCCTCTCCCAAGAGCAGCCCGATGGGTGGGGCCGGGGCGTGGCCCGGGGAGGAGGCGTGGCTCCCGGCGGGGGCGTGGCCATCACCAGTTCATGACGCAGTTGCGGTTGAGCGTCATGAAATAAACCTGGCTGCTGCCGCCCGAGCGCACCGAGGCGAAGAAGACCTGTGGGGACAGAGGAGGACATGGGGCAGCCATGGAAGGGCCATGCCACAGGGTGGGCAGGGACATGGGCGACACGTGGGCCGCGTGATGGGGACACGTGGGGATGTGGGCGAGCAGGGACACGGGAACATGGGATTCACAGGACAGTGCGGATACAAGGTCAGCAGGAACATGGGGTTGGGGGGGGGGGGGCATCCCTGCTGTCCCCATGTCCCAGTCTCATGTCCCTGCTGGTCCGAATCCCTGAGCTGTCCCTATGTCCCTGTCCCCACATCCCAGCTGCAACCAACCTCGTGTGCGTGTCCCTATTCCCACACCCCATGTCCCTGCTGTCCCCAGGCATGTGTCGCACGTCCTCCTGGGTCCCCACTAGTTCCCCGCGAGCCGCCCCCCCCCCCCCCCAACCTTGTCGTTGCGCTCGCAGAGGAACTTGAGCCGCTGTGCCCGCTTGTGCATGAAGACGCCATCGAGGTGGCCCGTCTCCACCGAGCGGATCTCAATGGCCTTCTCGCCCCAGCCCATGATCTGGTTGGAGCAGATGTATGCTGCACAGATGAGGGGGCCGTCAGTGGGGGGGGGGGCCCAGATATCCGGCCCCCCCCCTTGCAGGTGCCCCCTGCCCTCCTCACCCACGGAGGTGGGGGTCTCGCCCCACTGCAGCACCACGTCCTTGGTGATGCGCCCGTAGGTGTTGACGTAGACGCCCTCGTCCTCATAGCACAGCAGCATCTCCAGCCCCGCCGTCTCTGGCAGGAAGATGATGGCGTGCGGCGTCACCTGGCTCTGGATCTGCAGGGAGGTGGGGGACAGCATGGGTTGCCCCATGTCCCTCCTGCATTCCCCCCCCCCCCCCCCCCCGGTGGTCTCACCTCACTCTGGATCTGCACGGGCAGCCCTGTGCGGCCCCCCCCCCCCCCACCGGTGTCCCTTAGGTGCCTGTGTCCCCCCAGTGTGGGATACCACCAGGTTCTGGATCTGTGGGGACATCCCAGGTGGCTTCATGTGCCTGGTGTCCCTCCCCCTGTGGTGTCACCTCACTCCAGATCTGCAGGGCCACCCACCGTGGGGCAGCGCCACTTCCCATGTCCCCCTACCATGTGTAATGTCACCTGGCTCTGGGGGAGATGGAATGGGATGGTGGGTGATGGAATGTCCCCATGTCCCCCTCCACAGGTGTCCCCCGCCCATATGCATGTCTCTGCTCACGTGCACAGGCACGTAGACATCATAGGTGTTGCCTGAGTCGACATCGATGGCGTGGAAGCCGGCGCCAGAGCCGTAAATCACCTTGAGCCGCTGCCCCTCTTCCACCGTCAACTCCACCAGCAGCGGCCGGTGGGGCAGGTCCCCGAAGGACTGTGGGGGTCGGGGGGGGTGCTGGTGACCCACAGCAGCTCCATGCATGCCATCCCAGCCCCACCGATCTCCCAGACCCACACCAGGACCACCAAAGACCCATGGTAACCCCACCCCCCAAAGGGCAGAGTGGGGAATGCCAGGGCCCTCCAGCCCCATGGCAGGGATGCCGCAGCCCTGCCCCACAGCATCTGCCCCATGCATCCCCCTGGACACCTTGAAGGCCATGAACTTGTGGTAGGGCTTGGGGGCCCAGGCGTAGACCTCCACAGAGCTGCGCAGGGCGATCACCAGGAACTTGATCCGCTCATACTTCACTGTGGGAGGGGGAACGGGGGAACGTCAGCCCCTGCGCCATGGGGCAGCCCTGCAGCCCCCCCCCCCCCCGGCACCCTGGGGTGGCCCCTTACCCACGCGGTAGTGCACACAGCCCTCCATGTCGCCCACCGTGGTCCAGCCCTGCTTCTTCTCCACCTCGGGGTCATTGCGCAGGATCTTGTTGCGCAGCCACGACAGGTAGTAGACGCGCAGCTTGTTGCGCTTCCCTGTGCGACAATGGCATCAGTGGGGCCCCGCCGGGCCAGCGTGGGGTGGGGGAGGATGATGTGAGGAGGGGGTTGCCCAGACACGCTGGGGCAGGGGGGGTGGGCCGGGGAGCCAGAGGCTCCGTGGGGGGCTGTGTAGGGCCCTGTGGGGCAGCTGTGGGGGCTACATGAGGGACTGTGGGGTGGTTATGGCGCTGTGCAGAGCCTTGTGGGGCGGCCAAAAGGCTGTGTAGGGCCCTGTGGGGCGGCCATAGGGCATTTCAGGGCCATGTGGGGCAGTGCAGTGCAGGGGTGGGGCTGTGCAGGGCAGTGTGGGGCGGCAGTGGGGCAGCTGTGGGGCCATGCAGGGCAGTATGGGGCAGCGGTGGGGCTGTGCAGGGCCATGTGGGGCAGCAGTGGGGCCACAAGGCCATGTGGGGTGGCTGTGGGGCAGCCAAGGGGCCATGCAGGGCTGTGTGGGGTGGCTTTGGGGCTGTGCAGGGCCATGTGGGGTGGCAGGCGCGGGGCGGGCTCACCAGAGATGGTGGTGAGCAGGTTGAGGCCCTCGAGCACATCCATCTGCTGGAAGCGGCGGCGCGCGATGAGCCCGTAGACCTTGCCCTGCCCCGAGCGGTCCAGCAGCAGCAGCCCCGTCTCTGTCCCCACCAGCAGGTTCACGCCTGCACGCACACACAGAACACATGCGTGACGCTTGTATGGCGGGGCGGGGGTGGGCAGGGGACACGAATGCGACGGTGCGGGGACATGCATGGGCGGAGGGGGCACGTGCAGGTGCGAACAGGAGGGTGCAGGGCCATGCGTGTGCATACGTGATGGGGCGTGACTGTGGGGACACGTAACGTGTGTGCAGAGGGCACAGGGCATGCACAATTCTGGGGACATGTGACCACAAGGGCAGGGGGACATATGTGCATGTGTGAGCATGGGGGCACATGGGCATGGGTGGGGAGCTCTCCGGTGGCTCATAGGCACGTTGGGACATGCAACATACGTGCGGGGGGGGGGGGCACAGGATGCACAAGTGTGGGGATGTGTGACCACAAGGGCGGGGGGGGGGGGCACACGTATGTATGGGACAGGGCACGTGTGAGCGTGGGGATACGCGGGCCCAGGTCACGGAGTGCTCAGCAGCGTGGGGACACAGCACACACGTGCGTGCTGGGACACATGCGAACACGCGTGAGCAGCGAGGCAGCGCACCCCAGAGGGCGGCGCAGAGGATCTCCGAGTTGAAGCGCTTCTTGTACTTGCGGATCTCGGGGGCGTCGCTGTGGGGCCGCGGGTTGGCCGGGTTCACGTTCACCACCGAGCCCTTGCGGCCCTCGAGGCGCAGCGCCGCCAGCCGGCCCGCCTCGCCTGCCAGCGCTGCCAACACGCCAGGCACACGCGTGGGCGCCCGGCCCGCTGCGCACATGCCCAGCACTGGCGGGGGTGCCCGCTCCGCCTCGCCCACCCCACCGCCAACATGCCAAGCACCCGCTCCGTCTCACTCATCCCGCTGGGGAGACGCCACGCACACGCGTAGCCACCACTCTGCCTCGCTCACCCCACTACCGGCACGCCAGGCGCATGTGGGGGCACCTGCTCTGCCCTGCCGCGCACACGGCAAGCATATGTGTGGATGCCCGCCCCACCTCACCCACCGCACCATAGACACACCAAGCACACGCGTGGGCTCCTGCCCCGCCACCCTCCGCTCCGCCAGCTCGTGTGCTGTGGGCATGGGTCACGCGACGGGACCACGCCCTGAGGCCACGCTGTGAGGACAGGCCGTGGGGACTCACCGGCGATGGGCACGGTGTCCCCGGAGGCGGCCCCCTGGTACAGCCCCAGGTCCACGAACACAGAGAAGGACGTCTTGCCGGGTGCCTTCACCAGTCCCCGTGACTGGTACTGGGGGGTGACACATCACGCACATACCCCGTCGTGCACATGCCCCATCACGGACCCCCCACCCGCCACAGATGAGGTCTGCTTGCTGCCGTCCCCATGTCCCTGTGCTCCCATCAGGGGACTGGCTCCTTGTCGAGTCCCTGTGCCCCCCCCAACCGTGTCCCGCCATGTCCTGTGCTCACGTCAGGGGGCTCCTTGCCGGGCGCGGGGGGCTCATGGCTGGGCTGCACCACGTCAGGCAGGTTGGTGTAACCGTTGGCGTCAGCAGGCAGCCGGCCCCGCTCCTCCTCCGGCGCCTGGGGATGGTGGGGACGTGGTGTCAGGGTATCCCCGCATCCCCTCCGTGTCCCCCCCGTGATGCCCCGCCGTACCCGTCCCCGTGCCCGTCCGGCGGGCAGGGTGCCCTCGCCGCCGTAGGAGCTCTCGGAGCCGCTGCCGCCCGCCGACTCGTCCACCTCGTGCACCACCATGGTGGTGATGCTGTCCGTGTCCCCGTCACGTGGCCTGTGGGGACACGGCGGGGGGCCGTCAGGGCCCCAGTCCCCTTCTCCTGTCCCCCCGGCTCTATCCTGAACTACATGTCCCCATCCCTGACCCTGTCCCCATCCCCGATCCCAAAGCCCTGTCCCTGTCCCATCCCCAAACATGCGTCTGTGTCAATGCCCCCATCTCTGACCCCGTCTTCAAATCCCCATCCCCATCTGTGTCCATGTCCCTAAGCCCTAGCCCCGAGGTGTCCCCATCCCTGTCCCCATGCAATGTAAGGCTCCCTTACCCCTTGTCCCCACCCTCATGTCCTCAACCACGGGGATGTCCCCATCCCCATGACCTTGTCCCCAACCCGAACTACGCATTCCTGACCATGTCCCCACCAAATCTGTGTCCCCATGCCCATCCGTCCCCAATGACATGTCCCTGTTCCCCTATCCTCATCTCCAAATCCGTGTCCCTGAAGCATCCCCCTCCCCACATCCATGTCCCCCTCCTCACCCGTCTCCAACATGTCCCCATCCCTGTCCCCATCCCCAAATCTGTGTCCCTAACAACGCGTCCCCATCCCACCTGCTGCCCTCGGCAGAGCTGCCGGCCCCAGCGTCACCCTCGTCCTCGCTGCTGTCCCCATCGCCGTCCTCACTGGACGACGAGTAGTCCATGGCCTTGGTGAGGGGCCGCGGTGCCTCCTCGGGGCGCTCCCGCACCAGCACCAGGTTCTGGGGGTGCCGCCGTCAGGCCACCCGGATGCCTGGGCCCCTCTCGGGGGACGGATGCCCAGGTCCCCCCATCCCGCCCCGCGGGGCCAGATGCCTGGGTCCTCGCGGTCGTGGTAGGGGGTGAAATAGGCAGCCTGGACACCTGGGCTCCCTGCTGGAGGTGCCTGGCCGTGTGTGTCCCCCACCCCGCCCTGGACACCTGGGCCCCACTCACCGGGGGCCGGCGGCGGTCGTCACCCCGGGGGGGGCCGGCGGGGGGCAGCAGGGGGGAGCCATCGCGCCGCGCCACACCTGAGCAGGGCCC
Source organism: Struthio camelus (assembly GCF_040807025.1). Lineage (NCBI taxonomy): Eukaryota > Metazoa > Chordata > Aves > Struthioniformes > Struthionidae > Struthio > Struthio camelus. The sequence goes on from NW_027182728.1 coordinate 114,581, forward strand.
AGTGAGGGTAGAGCCCCTGGCTCCCACTGTCCCCTGCCTGTGTCCCCCCAGATGTCCCCATGTCCCTCCCAGGCCCGTCCAGGTCCCCATCTGTCCAGTCCCACAACCTCCCAGGTGTCCCCATGTCCGTCAGGTCCCTCCCCGTGTCCCACCTCCCTCCACGGGTCCCCATGTCTCCCCAGGTCCCTCCCCATGTCCCCCAAGTTCCTCCCCAGGTCCCACGTTCCTCCATAGATTCCCAAGTCCCGTGCCATGTCCCCGCTCTCCCTGCGTCCCATATCCCTCCATGGGTCCCTGTGTCCCCCTCCACCTCCGTGTCATGTGTCCCCACGTCCCTATGACCCTCCTCGTGTCCCTCCATGTCCCATGTCCTTCCATGGATCCCCAGGGCCCCCCCACAGTCCCGCTGTCCCTTCCTGTGCCCCCCCATGTCTCTCATTACCCTGTTTTCCCTCCTATGTCCCTGTCTGGTCCCCATCTCTCCCATGTCCAGTATCCCTCCTCGTGTCCCCGTGTCCATGTGTCCCCCTTAGCCTCGTGCCCCCCCACGCCACCCCTGGAGACAAGCAGAATGAGGGGATGGGAGACAATAACCCATGTCCCCTCTCACGGCATCCGTGTCCTCTCGCACCCCTGGTCCCCCTCATGTCACCCGTGTCCCCTGGCACCCCCCTGCGTGCCCCGTCCCACCTCCGAGCCGGTTGCGCTCCAGGGACCCGGCCTGGGGGCGGCTGTCGGCCCCCGGCTCCCACGTGGGGTCGCTGCGCCGCAGGTCGGGGTTGCTGCAGGCCGAGAGCAGGTGCCGCGGGTGGGTGGCCGGGTGGTGGTGATGGGGGGCACGTGTCCCCCCCCCCCATCATGGGCGTGTCCCCAAACCCCACGTGGGGACCCCGGCATCCAGGCAGGCCTCACCTGGCGCGGACAGCGTGGGTGGGCCGGGTGGCAGCGGCGGTGTTGAGGGCGGTGGCGATGGAGGCTGTGCGCTGCGGCACCTGCGGGAGGCCGAGAGGGAGCGAGGGTGCCGGGAGCGGCCGGGACCCAGGTGTCCGGGTGCACACTCACCTTGGGGGGCGCCTCGGGTGGGCGCCGCAGCCAGGGCCCCTCGGGGGCCTCCGAGGTGGGGTCCGAATTCTGGCGCAGGACGGGCCGGGGGGGTGCGGGGGGGACTGCGGCGGCGGCGGCAGCTGCCAGGGCCCGGCCTGGCTGCTCCTGCAACGACTGCGAGCGCGGCACCGCCGCTGCTGCCGCCTTCAGCGGCACCCGGTGCGCCACGTGGCTCTGGGGGGGGAATGAGGGTGAGGGGTGGAGGCAGTGAGGCCCAGGCCCCAGTAATGCCCCGACCGTGCCCAGCCCTGGCTCTGCCCACCTTGTGCGGCCCCTCCTGGGGCTCCACGGGGCGCTGCATGGGGGGAGTCTGCGCCGTGGGGGCTGCGGGCTCCGTCGCTGCAGCCGTCGCCTTGGCTGGAGCCGCCGGAGAGCTCGGCCGGGGCAGCCGCGGGCGCTCCTCCGCCTGCGGGGGGGCCCAGGTGTCCAGGAGGGGGGCCCACGGCCTCCGGGGTCTTATCGCTCCCGCCAATGGGGGGGCCCAGGAGTCTGGGTCCCTGTCACCCTCTTCCATGGGGGAGCCAGGAGTCCAAGGTCCTTGTCACCCCTGCTCAAAGGGGACCCAGGCATCCCAGCCCCCTCCTCTGGTGGCCCAGGTATCCGGGCTCACCTCGCGGGCCCAGGCCGGGGTCTCAGCGGCGACGCCCCTCCCGCGGGGACCCAGGCGTCCGGCATCGGGGGGGGGCTGGAGCTGCTGCTGCTGCAGGGACTTGAGGTAGGCATGCTCCTGCTGGAGCTGCCGCTGGAGCCGCTCCGACTGCCGCTGCTCCTCCAGCTGCTTCCGCTTGTACTCCTGCAGGGGGCCCAGGTATCCGGGGTGAGAGGGGCCAAGGCATCTGGGCCCCCCCCAACTCCATGACCTGAGACCCCCCGTGTGCTCCCAGGAGAACCCAGAGAAGACCGAGAAGGCTGGTGTCTCCCTGAAGCCCCTCCCCTTTCATGTGGGGGTGTGGCCAAGGGGTGGGTGGGGCCAGCCTCAGGGGCGTGGCCAAGGTGGGCGGGGCCGTGGGGGGCACATACCAGCAGCAGGGCCTGCTCCTGCAACAGCTGCTGCTGCAGGATCTCAAGCTGCCGCTGCTCCTCCTCCAGCTTGTGCCGGATGAACTCCTGCGAGGCGAAAGGGGTGAGCGGGGGCCCAGGTGTCCGGGACGGACCCAGGTGCAGCCCCCGCTAATCCCTCCCGGCTGGGGGGGCCCTGGCGTCCAGGCCTACCTGCTCGCGCTCGGCCTGGCGCCGCTCCTCCTCGCGCCGCAGGGCCTGCAGGTCCTCCCGGCGCCGCTGCTCCCGCTCCCGGCGTTGCTGCTGCATGGTGGGGGGACGCGGCGTCAGGGGAATCCAGGGGGTCGGGGGCCCCCCCCGAGGCCCAGGCATCGGGACCCACCTCCTCGAGGCGGCGCCGCTCATCCCGCTGCTGCTGGAGGCGGAGCTGACGCTGGAGCAGCAGGTGCTGGACCTGAGCGGGGCCAGGGGGCGGGGCCGGGGGTGGAGCCACCTCGGGGGGGCGGGACTTGTTCTCCTGCTGCAGCCGCAGGAACTCCCGCCGCAGCGTTGACTCCCCCGGCACGGCCAGCAGCGAGCTAGGGGGTGGGGCATTAGTGGGGCCACCCACTCTGGCAGGCCCCACCCCAAAGCCCCTTGCTCCACCCACCTCAGCCCTCAGGTCCTGCCCCCTCCCTGCCCTTGGCCCCACCCACGCCTCAGGCCCCACCCCCAGGCCCTTAGCCCCACCCACCCCAATCCCTCACCCCACCCCTTCCCAAGACAGTCCCTACCCCCTAGCTCCACCCACCTCTCAGGCCCCACCCCCAACCCCTTAGCCCCACCCCACCTCTCACACCTGTCTTGGCCCCATTGTTTAATGCAAAGTGATGACCAATCACTGCCTGGCACCCTGCCTGGAGGCCCTGCCCCCCACTTGGCCCCCACCCCTCAATGCCACAGCCCCGCCCACCCCCCACGAGGCTCCACCTCCCTTGGCCAAACCCCGCCTCTCAATGCCAGAGGCCCTCCACTCACCAGGCCCCACCCCCATCTTAGCCCCACCCCTTGGCCAGGCCCCGCCCCCACCTGGGCTCCCCTTCCTCCCCGCGGCCGTCGTCCTCCTCCTCGCTGCCGCTGTACTCGTACTCCGTCTCGTCTGGGGAGGGGGCCGCAGGGCTCAGGGGCGCCCCGTGACCCCCCTTCCTGCGTCCCATGCACGTCCTCGTGGGCGCCCCCCACCCACATCCCCACAGGCGCCCCCCACGCATGCCCCATGCCCCTCCATGCGCCCCCCCGTGCGCGTCCAGGTCGCCACGCATCCCCCACCTTTCTCACCGCGGTGCTTGCGCGAGCGATCGATGCGGTCGCGCAGCTGGAGGTGGACCTGCCGTCCCCCCTGCCGTGTCCCATGCGTGTCCCCGCGGGCACCCTGCACGCACGCACGACCCCGTGGGTGCCCCCCCCGTGTGCCCCCCCATGTCCCCCACCTTTCTCGCCGCGGCGCTTGCGCGAGCGGTCGATGTGGTCGCGCAGCTGGAGGCGGACCTGCCGCTCCGTGGGCTGCTCGCGGATGAAGGGCGCCTTGAGCAGCTGCTCGGTGCCGGGCCGGCTGGCGTACGCCTTGATCAGGCACGTCTCCACGAAGTCCACGAACTTCTTGGACCTGGGGGGGCCGCCTCAGCAGGGGCCCCCCAGCACCCCCCAGGATCCCCTTAGGCATCGGGGGTCCCTGCCCCCCGTTCCCTCTCCAGTGCCCAGGGGCCCCATGTCCATCTTCAGCACTCAGGGGCTCCCTCGTGACCCCATGTCCCCCCCAGCACCCAGGGGCCCCCAAGTCCCCCCCCAACACCTAGGGGCTGGCTCTCCATGTCCCTCCATATCCCCGAGCACGCAGTGGCCTCCCAAGTCCCCCCAGAGCACCCAGGGGACCCCATGTCCCCCCCAGCACCCAGGGGTCCCCCAAGTCCCCCCATTTCCCCCCCAGTGCCCAGGGACCCTCTGTGTCCCTCCTCAGCACCCAACCCCCTCATGAGGGGCCCCAGCCCCCTCATGTCCCCCACATCCCCCCCAGCACCCAGAGGCCCCCATGTCTGCCCGTGTCCCCCCCCCAGCACCCCCTTGCCCCCCACCTACCACTTCTTGGACTTGAGGCGCGGCGGGGGGTTGCGGGGGATGAGGAACAGGGCCCGCATGGGGTGCATGTCGCAGAGTGCTGGGGGGACGGGGCAGGGGGCAGTGGGCGGGGGGCCCCGGCATTCGGGAGCCCGCTCCGCTCTGCCCCCTCGCCGCCCCCCGTGGACCCTGGCATCCGGGACCCCGTGCCACGCCCCCCCCACTGCCCCCCCAGGGACCCGGCGTCCGGGACTCCGCTCCACCCCTCGCCAGGGACCACGGCATCCGGGTGCTCCCACTCCCCTCTCCCCCACCCCAGAGGGGCCCAGGCATCCAGGGACCTGGCCCCCCCGACTCACGCGGCGCCCCCTCGGCCATCTCTATCGCCGTGATGCCCAAGGACCAGATGTCGCTCTGCAGGGAGAGGAGCCGCACATGAACCCAGGCGTCCGGGCCGCTCCCCTCGACCCCGCGGGGGGCCCAGGTGTCCAGGCACCCCCCCTCCACCCCCAGGGGGACCCAGGCGTCCGGCTGCCCCCCTTTCAGCGGGCCCAGGCATCCGGCTGCCCGCTGGCCTTGGGATCTTGCTGTGCGTGACCGCCGCGGGCTGCTTGGCTCCAAGCATCCGGGCACCCCCTGCCCCCCCGGCCCTGGGGGCCCGGGCGTCCAGGTACCCGGTAGTCGTAGGTGGCCTCAGGGTTCTCGTCGCAGGCGATCACCTCGGGCGCCATCCAGTACGGCGTGCCAATGAAGGTGTTGCGCCGACCCACGGTGCGGTCCAGCTGGGCGCTCACCCCGAAGTCCACTGCAGGGCGGGGGAGGGTGACACAGTGCACTGGGAGCACTGGGAGGGGGTGTGGCAGCCCTTGGGGCATTGAGGGGGGGTGCTGGGGGCACTGGGAAGGGATTGGAGAGCTGCTGGGGGAGCCACTGGGGGCACAGGAAGGAGACTGGAGAAGGTGTTGGGGGGCACTAGGAGGAGAATGGGGGCACTGGGTGTCCAAGAGGATGTTTAGAGCCCACTGGGAGGGACTGGGAGCACTGGGGGGGGGGGGTGTCAGGGCTTCCCAGGGTCCAAACTGGAAGGCTGTGTTAGCAGCACTGGGAGCCCTATCCAGGAGAGCATACTGGGAGTGCTAGAAACTCAAACTGGGAGCCCATGCTGGTAGTCCATACTGGGAACACTGGGAGCTGCAATGGGAGCATTAGGGGCCTACCCTGGGAGCCCATACTAGGGGCACTAGGAGCCCAAATTGGGAGTGCTGGAAACCCAAACTGGGATCACCAGGAGCCTGCGCTGGAAGCCATACTGGGATCACTGGGAGCCCGTACTGGTAGCTCGCACAGGAAGTGCTGGCTGGCCATACTTGGAGCGCTGGGAGCACTGGGAGACCATACTGGGAGCACCTACCCAGCTTGACTTCGGCGTTCTCAGTGAGCAGCACGTTCTGGCCCTTGATGTCACGGTGAATCACCTTGTGCGCGTGGAGGTGGGCCAGGCCCTGCACACGCCACACACACGCGTGAGACGGATGCATGCCACACACATGGCACACGCCAGGCCCGGCACACGCCACGCACACGCGTGAGATGGGCACATATCATGCACACAGCACACACCAGGCCCTGCACACACCACGCACACGTGTAAGACGGGCGCATGCCATGCACATGGCACGCATCAGGTCCTGAATACACCACGCGCACGTGTGAGGCAGGCACACACCATACACACGGCACATACCAGGCCCTGCACACACCACACGCAAGTGCAAAGCGAGCACACGCACACGGCCCACACGCAGCATGTGCCAGGCCCTGCACACACCATATGTATGGGATGTGCAGGACGCGGCACACGCGTGACACTCACCCGCAGGATCTCGCGGCACACGTATGCGATGCAGTCCTCCTTCAGCGCGTTGCCCTTCGTGTTCTTCACCAGGTCCGTGACAGATCCGGCACCGCAGAACTCCATCACCAGCTGGGGGCGGGGGGTTAGCGCTGCCCCCCTGATCCACTCCTGGCCCCCTGGATCCTCCTCAGCTCCATGGATTGCCCTGATGCCCCTTCTCCTCCATGGATCCCTCCTTGATCCCTCTTGGATCCTCCCCAGACCCACAAATTCCTCCCAGGTCCCCCCTGGATCCCCCCTGGACCTCCAGATCCCCCCCAAAGCCCTAGACTGCCCCCAGATCCCCCCCAGACCCCCAAATCTGCCCTAATCCACCCTCAGCCCCCCCCACATCCTTCCCAGATCGCTCCGGGATCCCCTCTCGGATTCCCCCCCCGGATCCGGTGGGACTCACCCAGAGCTGGTCATCATTGCCGGGGGGGCTCTTCTTGACGAAGGCCCCGTAGTAGGTGGCGATGTTGCGGTGGTGCGAATACTTCTTCAGCATGTTGATCTCCTGCTTGATCTCCTCTTCCTCGTCCTAGCCGCAGGGGCAGAAAAGCACTAGGGTCACGTGTGTGTCCCCCACCCCACATCACACATGTCCCTCCAGCATCACGTGTGTCCCCCCCACCCCGCTCACCTCTGTCACATCCATGACCTTGATGGCAGCCAGCTGCCCCGTCTTCACGTGCCGGCCCTGGGGGACGCGGAGGGGGCGTGAGGAGGGGACCCCGGCGTCCAGGTGCCGCACAGCGTCCCCCCCTCCTGCCCTTAGGACTGGAGCAGGGGCCCAGGCGACCGGGCTGTCCTACTTGGACCATCCCAGCATGTTGCGTGTGCGGGGGGGAGCACGCGCAGGCGTGACACGCGTCCGCAATGCCTCACCTTATAGACCTGCCCATATGTCCCGTTGCCGACGACTTCCACCAGCTCAAAGATGCCGGCAGGATCCTGGAGGGGGACATGAGGGTGACGGAGGGGATCTGGGGGGAGCCCGAGCATCCAGCCCCCCCCCCGCTCCAGCAAGTATAAATAACCCACCGAAACGCGGTCAGCACGTCCTGCTGTCCCAGGCGCCCGCTGGGAGCTGCCAAGCGGGTTACAGCGCCCCGGCGCATCAAGGACGGCTGGGAAGCAGGGCAGGGCGCAGGGGAGCGCCCGCCCGTGCCCCCATGAGACCAAACCCGCCCTTTTCAGCCCCAAAATGCCTGCCTGCCTGCCTGCGCCTAGGCCCTGGACATGGAGTCAGGTGCCGCCGCGGGGGTAAATCCTGCAAATTCGGGATCACGAGGCGCCGCTTCATGGGTAATCGCCTTGCCTGCTAATCTCCTCCTGTAAGGCTTTCTTCCCTTCCCCCTCCCCCCCCCCGCCAACACGTGGTTTTTGGGCCCAAACGTAGCAAGTTTGGGCAAATCGGCTGCTCAGGGCGCCTTTTGGCGCCCTGCACAGGGGAACGGCGCCACGGCCGCTCTGATTTCTGCTGACGGAAGCGGGGCTCGGCACAGCCCCAGCCCGATGGGACGGGATGCCGTGGCAGCTCCTGTCGAAATTATAAATAATAAACGAGCGTCGCAGAAATGAGGGAGCCCCAGAGCTGAGTGGGAGCGGGGTGATCCTTGGTGGGGAGCGGGACCTCCCCAGCACGTGACCCATTTCTAGCCTGGGTCAAGGGTAGAGCCCCCCCTTCACCCTGGGGGCCCCCTCGGGCAAAGCCCCCCCCTTATCCCAGCTCGGGGGGAGGCTGGTGCTTTCCCAGGGGGGCTCCCCCTGCCCCCCGGTGGGTTGGGGGGTGCTGCGGGGGGGGGTAGCCCCCAGGTCCCAGCCATGGGGGTGGTTGAGGAGGCCCTGCAAGGTGGGAGCATGGTGGGGGGCTCTGGGGGGCCTGAGGAGGAATGAAGCCTCTAACCAGCCCAAGAGGACTACTGGGGGGCACTGGGGGATACTGGGGGGGGCTGTCTCCAGAGGGCAGCAAGTCTTTCTAATTAACCAGTAAAAGGCTAAGGGGCACTGGGGGTACTGGGGGCACTGGGGGAGGCCGGGGGGCTCTCCAGAGGGCAGCAGGTCTTTCTGGCTCGCCAGTGAGAGGCCGGCGGGTACTGGGGGGCACTGGGGGATACTGGGGGCACTGGGGGAGGCCGGGGGGCTCTCCAGAGGGCAGCAGGTCTTTCTGGCTCGCCAGTGAGAGGCCGGCAGGTACTGGGGGGCACTGGGGGATACTGGGGGCACTGGGGGAGGCCGGGGAGCTCTCCAGAGGGCAGCAGGTCTTTCTGGCTCGCCAGTGAGAGGCCGGCGGGTACTGGGGGGCACTGGGGGATACTGGGGAGTGCTGGGAGAGGCCGGGGGGCTCTCCAGAGGGCAGCAGGTCTTTCTGGCTCGCCAGTGAGAGGCCGGCGGGTACTGGGGGGCACTGGGGGATACTGGGGGAGGCCGGGGGGCTCTCCAGAGGGCAGCAGGTCTTTCTGGCTCGCCAGTGAGAGGCCGGCGGGAACTGGGGGGCACTGGGGGATACTGGGGGCACTGGGGGAGGCCGGGGGGCTCTCCAGAGGGCAGCAGGTCTTTCTGGCTCGCCAGTGAGAGGCCGGCGGGAACTGGGGGGCACTGGGGGATACTGGGGGCACTGGGGGAGGCCGGGGGGCTCTCCAGAGGGCAGCAGGTCTTTCTGGCTCGCCAGTGAGAGGCCGGCGGGAACTGGGGGGCACTGGGGGATACTGGGGGCACTGGGGGAGGCCGGGGAGTCTCCCAGGGTGAAAGCCCACCAACCCCGGTAAGGGGGGGGGCCCTGTGGTGACCTTTGCCCCCCCGTTCCCGCGCCCCCACGCCCTTTGACCCCGGCCGCCCTCCCACCCGCCGCCCTTTGACCCCGCTCACCCGGAGGGAGGAAAGGTCGATGTCGTCGAGGCTGCGGGCGGGGGCGGGGTCCGCCATGGCGGCGGGGGCAGGAGGGAGGAAAGGGGAAGAAGGGGCGGGGGGGAGAGCCGGGGCGGGGGGTCAGCGGGGCCCCATGGGGACGGGACGGGACGGGACGGGACCGGGCGGCCCCGCTCCGGCCGCGGCTCCGCCACCGACTGACAGCGCCCGCGCCGCCACCCAGCGCACTGCGCAGGCGCGCGGGGGGAGGCGGCGCAGCGCGCAGGCGCGCCGGAGGGGCGGGGCGGTGCCGCGCAGGCGCGTTGCGAAGTGGGGGGGAGGCGCGCGCCTGCCCGAGGCGCGAGGGCGCGGCCGGTCCCGCCCTTTCCACCCTCCTCCGCCGCGTGTGGAGACGGTGACATCACGGGGGAGCGGCTGAGAGGATGGGGGAGGGGCGGGGAAGGGACCCCGGCGTCCGGGACAGGGGACCCCGAGGTCCGGGGGTCGGTGGTGAGGGGCCCCCCCGTTCCTGAGGGGAAAAGGGGCAGGAAAGGGACCCCGGCGTCCGGGACAGGGGACCCCGAGGTCCGGGGGGTCAGTGGTGAGGGGCCCCCCCGTTCCTGAGGGGAAAAGGGGCAGGAAAGGGACCCCGAGGTCCGGGGGTCGGTGGTGAGGGGCCCCCCCGTTCCTGAGGGGAAAAGGGGCGGGAAAGGGACCCCGGTGTCCGGGACAGGGGACCCCAAGGTCCGGGGAGTCGGTGGTGAGGGGCCCCCCCGTTCCTGAGGGGAAAAGGGGCAGGAAAGGGACCCCGGTGTCCGGGACAGGGGACCCCAAGGTCCGGGGAGTCGGTGGTGAGGGGCCCCCCCCGTTCCTGAGGGGAAAAGGGGCAGGAAAGGGACCCCGGCGTCCGGGACAGGGGACCCCAAGGTCCGGGGAGTCGGTGGTGAGGGGCCCCCCCGTTCCTGAGGGGAAAAGGGGCAGGAAAGGGACCCCGGCGTCCGGGACAGGGGACCCCAAGGTCCGGGGAGTCGGTGGTGAGGGGCCCCCCCGTTCCTGAGGGGAAAAGGGGCAGGAAAGGGACCCCGGCGTCCGGGACAAGATGGTGAAGGAGAACCCCCAAGTCTGGGAGGGCAGGGGGGCTCTGAGGGCCTGGGGGGTGGTGAAGGGGAACCCCCGTACCTGAGAGGGGAGGGCAGGGGGACCCAGGTATCTGGGGGGTGAAGGGGCACCCCAATTCCTGAAGAGGGGAAAGGCTTAGGGGGGACCCAGGTTGGGGAGAGGGAAGGGGCACCCCCATATTAGGGAGGAAAAAGGGGACAGAGGGCATCTGTGGGAGAGAACTAAGACACTGAAGGGGAACCCCAATATCTGGTGGGAAGGAAGCAGCACAAGGACCAAGGTGGCCGGAGTGCGACAGGGGACCCCATCAAGGGGAGGAAAGGGCAGGGAGGCCCCAAAACTTAGAGGACACTGGTGACCAAAGGGAAGGGGTGCCGCTTAGGGGACCCAGGAGCCCGGGACGGGGTCCCGGCGTGGCGCACAGAGCAGAGGCAGGGTGCGTGGGTGTCGTTTATTGCCCTGCTCAGCAGCACCACCGTCAAGCTGGGGCTATTTATTGCCCCCCCGCTTCCCGCCCTTCTCCCACACTGGACCGTTAACTGTCCCCTCAGGCCGGGGGGCCCCCGTCGCCCCCAGGCAGGTCGGGGCCGGCCAGGACGCGGCGCTCGACCCCCCGCTCCGTCACTGCCGCCAGCCGGATCACGCCACCGCTCGAGCCGTCCCGTGCCATGGCCAGTGCCAGCGCTGCAGCAAGAAGATGGTGGGTAAGGCTTGGACTCTGCCTTAAGGTCGCTGCCCTGCTCCCCTACAACCTGCCCGGACTCCTGGGTCGCTGCCCTGCTTCCCTCCCTTCCATAAACCTGCCTGCTGCTTCCTACATCCCCCCACAGCTTCCCCGGATGCCTGGGTCCCCTTGTCCCCATTCCCCCGCTGCCCATCCTGTCACCCACCCGCTGGACGCCTGGGGCCCCATGTCTTCGTCCTCCCCATCCATCCCATTCCCCCCTCCTGGGTCCCCCCCACCCATCCATCCTGGACGCCTGGGCCCCCACCGCGGGCAGCAAAGTCCTCGCACTCGGCCTGGCTCATGCCGGGACGGAAGGAGGCGTCGACGAAGCCGTAGACGTAGGAGCTGCCGGAGCCACCCACGGAGAAGGGCTGGCGGACGAGGAGCCCCCCCATGGGCACTGCGTACACCTGGGGAGCACACGGGGGTCAGGGAGGGTGGGGGGGGGCACCACGGGCACCTGAGGTGCACACGGGGGTCAGGGAGGCTGTGGGGGGGCACCACGGGTAGCTGGGGGGGCACACAGGGGTCGAGGGGGCTGTGGGGGGCACTGCAGGCACCTGGGGGGTGCACGGAGGTCAGGGGGGCTGTGGGGGGACACCACGGGCAGCTGGGGGGGGACACTGGGGGCAGGGAGCCATAGGGGGGCACTGCAGGCACCTTGGGGGGAGCATGGGGGTCAGGGGGCTGTGGGGGGGGCACTGCAGGCACCTGGGGGTCACATGGGGGTCAGGGGGGCCATGGGGGGGCACCACAGGCACCTGGGGAGGGACACTGGGGGCAGGGGGACCATGGCGGGGCATTGTGGGTACCTAGGAGGGGCAAAGGGGGCACCTGGGGGGTGATGGGGGGCAGGGGGACCAGGGGGCGATATGGGGGCATGCAGAGGGCTCAGGGGGGCGATGTGGGGGGTGGAGGGGCCAGGAAGACAGTGTGGGGGCACCTGGGGGTCAGGGGAGCTGTGTGGGGGGCAGGGAAACACCACACATGCATGGGTGCAGGGGTGGGGGGGAATATGGGGGGCTAGAGGCATCGTGGGGGGCAGCAGGGTCTCAGTGGGCTGGGAGGTGCCTGTGGGGCAAGGGACACGTGGGGGGGGGAGGGGACGCCTGCCTGTGGTGACCCCGATCCCAGCAGGCCCCGGGGACGCCGCGAGGGATGGAGGGCTGGTGCGGGGCAGCCACCGTGACTGTGGGGCGCGGGGGGGCCGTGGGGCTGCGGCCGTGGGGCTCACCTGCCCGCCGCGGCGGCGGTCCCAGCCGGCGACGATGATGCCGGCGGTGAGCTCCTCGCGGTAGCGGTAGCAGGTCTGCTGGAAGAGGCTGGCGGCCGTGTGCACCAGGGGCGGCTCGTCCAGCTCGATGCTGGGGGGCACCGGGGGTCAGACCCGCAGCGGGGACCCCCCGCGCCCCACGGCATCGCCCCGCCCCACGGCGTCGCCCCCACACCTGTGGAAGGCCAGCTGGTAGGCCACGGCATCGGCCACGGCCTGGGTGTCGGCGGCGGAGCCCGAGCGGCAGCAGAAGATGCGGTCGTGGATCGGCGTCAGCTTGTCCGTCACCCGGTTGGCGATGTAGGACCTGCAGCCCCAGCGGCGCCACGGTGACACCGCCGTGGCGACCACCCCAGCAACGGTGAGGACCCTGGAGACAGCTGCCCCCCCCCGTGACAGCTCCAAGGCTGGGGACACCTAGCGATGACCCTGCTGTCGGGGTTCCCCTGGTGACTATCCCGGGCAACCTGGAGCACCAGCAGCGCCCCGGTGACCGGGGGGCCCCAGCAGCGCCCGGCCGCCCGGAGCCCCCAGCAGCGCCCGGAGCCGCGCTCACCCCGTGGTGGTCCGCGAGTCGGCCCCGATGACGACGCCTCCGTCGAACTCCACGGCCATGATGGTGGTCTGCGGGGCGGCAGGGTCAGGCCCCGCCGCGGGGCTGCCCCCAGCCCCGCTGCCCCAGCCCGCCGCGCCCCATGGCGCCCCATGGCGCCCCCTCCTGCCCCGCAGCCCCTCCGGCCCCGCTCACGCCGGTGCTGACGGCCTCCGCGGTCCAGTCCCGGTGCAGAGCCGCGGGCCCCGGCCCGGCCCAGGGCCCCATCGCGCCCGCCTGCACCGTCACCGCCGCCATCTTCCCGTCGCGCTTGGCGACGCGGCCGTGCCACGCGCTTTCGCGACATCCCGGCCGGCCCCGCTGGGCGCCCTCTCCGCGCGCTGCTTTACGGCAGAGTGGCACCGCGCTTTCGCGACGTCGCTGCCGGCCGCTCTTGGCCGCAGTGTGGCAGCCGGCCAAGCCCCTCTTCAAGAGTTTCTGACGTCATCACTGCAGCGTGTGACCTCCCGTGAAAAGCTCGGGAGCAGTACCTAGTGTTGCACACCAGGGCGGGTGCTATGGCGTCACCATAATCCATCACAATGATGTCATGAGGTTTAGGAAGCAGCAGCAGTACTGCGTATGACATCGCTGCAGCATGTGACATCATCGCATCACCCTGGTGACTCCCAGCCCCAACCCTGCGCTCCCAAATCACCTCTGTTGTGCAGTGTGACATCACCCAACATGGACAGCGCAGCAACTGTGATGTCATCACCACCAGTGACATAACCCCAGCACCAGGGCAGGCCCCGCCTCCATGGCTCCTCCCACACAAAGGGGTGGAGACACAGCTGTCAATCAAGTGCTTTATTGCCCCAGCTCCTGCCTGGGTTGTTGGGGGGGGGGGGGGGGTCTCAATTATGGGGGGGGTCCCGGACACCTGGGTTCCTGGGGACCGGGGGAACACCCGGACACCTGGGTCCCTGGGGGGAGGGTCCCCCGGACGCCTGGGTTCCTTGGTCCGGACGAGGGTGGCTCAGGTCGGGGGGGGCCGCAGGCAAGGGGGCTGCGACCCCCCCCACCCCCCAGCTCTGGGGCCTCACGGTGGCTCTGGAGGGGGGAAGGGGCAGAGATGAGTGGGGTTTCCCCAGGGGCCCAGGCGTCCAGGTGCGTCCCCCTGTGGGGATCTAGTCATCTGGGAGCCCCCCCCACCTGCCGGGGCCCAGGCATCCAGCACTCACAGGGGGCGTGGGGCGGCGGAAGACGGTGGTGAGGGCGGCGGGGCGCCGCGTGGGGCGCAAGGCTGGGGGCGCCCGCAGCTCGGCCAGCAGCTGCTGCCCCCAGGGCGATGGGCGGCACATGTGGAAACAGGGGGGGTCCGGGGGGGCGTCAGGGGCTGCCAGTGCCCCATGACCCCCCCGAACCCCAAAGCCCCATGGAACTCCCCCACCCCCCAACAGCCTCCTAGGCCCCTCCAGGCCCCCACTAACCACCTCTGATCCCCAATAACCACCCAGGACCCTCCCAGGCACCCCAAGACCCCCTCTAGACCCCCAATGCCCCCTAGGACCCTCCCAGGCACCCCAAGACCCCCTCTAGACCCCCCAGTGCCCCCTAGGACTCCCCCGAGCACCCTCTCTAGCCTCCAATGCCCCCTAGGCCCCCCCCCCGGGCACCCCAAGACTCCTCTAGCCCCTCAATGCTTCCCTAGGACCCTCTCCAGCCCCCCCAACCCTCCTGAGCACCCCAATATACCCCAGGGGACTCTGGCTCCCCCTGAGCCCCCTAAGATTGCGTAGACCCCCCATGAGCACCCTTACATCCCCCAAGGACCCCAAGTCCCCCTCAGGAACCCCTAGGAGCCCCCCTGATCCCCCCAGACCCCCAATCTCCCCCCCATGGTTCTCACCCTCCGGGGCTGTGGGGCTGGTTGGGGGGGCCGGGCCACTTGGGAGAGGCTCAGAGGGGGCCAGGGGCTGCTGGGGGGGCTGGAAAAGATAGAGGGGGGTAAGGGGGGACCAGGACCCCCCCAGCCCCCCCGGGCCCCTCCCCCCCCGTTACCTGCCCCTTCTCCATCCCGGCGGGGAGGGGGCTGGAAGAGAGGAGAGACAGGCACATTTGGGGGAGGACCCAGGCATCCAGGTGACCCTGATCCCCCCCCCCCCCCCGCCCCTGCAGGATACCAGGCGTCCCGACGCACCCACTCCACTGCACACTCCCGCTGCCCCCCCCAACAGGGACCCAGGCATCCGGGTGCCCCTGCCCCCTCCCCTGGGGGACCCAGGTGTCCAGGTGCCCCCCCCAGGGCCTCACCGCGGGGGGGGCCTGGCTCCGCTGCCCCCCAACGCTGCCTGAGGCTGCCCAGCCCCCTCCGCCCGGCCGCGGGGTTAATCGTTAACCTGGGGGGGGCAAGGTCCAGGGGGAGGACCCAGGTGTCCAGGCACCCCCGCCCTGCCCCACCCGCACCCTAGGGACCCAGGCAGCCAGCAGGAACAAGTGGGCACCAAGCTGTTGGCTGGAACCACTTTAATTAGGGGCAGCTGGGGGGCAGCTGGGGGGCCGGGGCCAGTCAAGGGGGCAGTTGTGGAGCCAAGGGGGGCTGCGAGGGGCCAGGGCTGGTTGAGGGAGTGGTTGTGGGACTGGGGGGGGGCAGCTGGGGGGCTGGGGCTAGTCAAGGGGTCAGTTGTGGGGCTGAGGGGAGGTCAAGGGCTGGTTGAGGACCTGGGGGCCACCAAAGGGTGGTGGAGGGCCGGTCACAGGGTGGTCAAGGGGAGGCTGGGGGGGCACCCAGGGATGGTCAAGGGATGGTTGAAGGATGGTTGAGGACCCGGGATGGTCGAGGGGAGGTCAAGGGGTGCCAAGGGTCCAGGAACAGCTGAGGGATGGTCAAGAGGAGGCCAAAGGCCCAGGGATTGTCGAGGGATGATTGAGGGACAATCAAGGACCTGGGGACAGTTGAGGGGAGGTCAAGGGAGGCCGAGGGTCTGGGAATGGCCAAGGGATGGTCGAGGGACGGTCGAGGACCCGGGGACGGTGGAGGGTTGCCTGAGGGCGGTTGAGGTTCCAGGAACGGTTGAAGGATGGTGGAGGGGAGCCTGAGGGAGGTCAAGGGAGACCAAGGGTCCCAGAAAGGCCAAGGGACAGTTAAGGGGAGGCCCAGGGGCTGGTCAAGGAAGGTCAAGTGTCCAGGGACAGTAAAGGGACGGTCAAGGACCTGGGGAGGCCAGAAGAGGTCAAGAGCTGAGGGACAGCTGGAGGTCCAGAAATGGCTGAGGGATGGTTGAGGGTGGTCGGGGGTGTTTAAGGGTCCAGGAATGGCTGAGGGGAGGTTGAGGGTCAGCTGAGCGTGGCCGAGGGTGCAGGGATGGCTGAGGGGAGTCTGAGGGTGGTCGGGGGTGGTCGAGGGTGGCCAGGGTGGCTGAGGCACTCAGGGGCAGCAGAAGAAGACGACGTCGTTGAGGCCGGTGTCGTCGCGGGTGCGCTGGGGGGCCTCAACGCGGGTGCGGAGGCCGCAGATGCCGTGGGTGGGCGAGCAGGTGGCACTCCAGTTGCCCCAGGTGCCGTGGGGGCCGCCGGCGCCCGCCAGCACGGCCCCGTCGGAGCAGGCGAAGTCCAGGCTGTTGGCGGCTGTGTCGTCGCGCAGCCCCCGCGGCTCCTCCACCCGCAGCCGGAAGGAGATCAGGCGCTCTGCCCGCCCGCAGCCCCGCGACGCCAACCACTCGCCCCACCTGCAGGGTGCAGCAGGCCCCCATGGCCAACAGTGTCACCCCACAGGGCCACCCCATTGGCCCCCACTGTCACCCCATATGAGCACCCCGTGGCCACCAGTTTCACCCTATAGCCACCAACCTCTACTCCCTATGGGCACCCCACGACCACCGGTGTCACCCCGTAGGGAAACCCCACGGCCACCATCATCTACCCCCAGGGACATCCCATGGCCACCAATGTCACCCCACAGGGCCACCCCATGGCCATCAACCTCTGACTTTCTATGGACACCCCATGGCCCCCACCATCACCTCACAGGGCCACCCCGTGACCCCCACTGTCACCCCCCACGGGGACCCCGCATCCCTAGCACTCACAGCCCCTCGCTGGAGGTGACCGTCCCCTTCTCGTTGCAGAGCAGCCGGATCCCGTTCAGGGCCGTGTCATCCTGAAAGACGCCCTGGGGGGGCTCGACCTGGGGGCACCGGGGGGGGCTGTCACCTGTCCCCGCATCCCCCGATGTCCCCCACAACCCGCTGCCGTCCTCGTCCCACCTTCAGCTGGAAGCCAGTGGCATAGGAGCCCTTGGGGCAGAACTCAGGCTCGCCCCACTCGCCCCACGGCCCCCCATTGTCCACGGAGATCTGCCCCGGGTACCCTGTGATGGTGGCGTGGCCCTCCTGGTCCAGGGCCAGCAGCAGGGCCAGGGCCACCCACAGGGATGGGGACGGGGACAGGGATGGTGCCATGACTGGGGCTCTGCACGCCCCCACCGCCCTTTATAGACCTGCGCGGGGGCAAAGGCCCTGGGGGCACGTAGCTGCCATGGGGCCACCGGGGCGGCCCAGAGCAGGGCCCTGCTGCTGATGGGGTGGGGGGGGCTGTGGAGACCGGGAGAACTGGGAGGGACTGGGGGGGACCAAGGCGAATTGGGGGGAACTGGGATGGGAAGGGAGGTGATGGATTCTCCAGTGTCTCATAGAGGGTGGGGGGGGATTGTAGGGGGGTGACCTCTACTGCAATAGGTGGTATGGGGGGGGCCGGGGGAGGGACTGGAGTAACTAGGAGGGACTAGGGGACTGGGCTGGGGAGATGGCAGATTCTCCCATGTCTCGTATCGGGTTGCACCATGGCCACCTCGGTCCAGCCGGCCCCGGCAGGGGTAACGCCCTGGGGGGCAGCCCGGCCCCAGCCTTGGCCCCAGCCACATCCGCCCCCTTTCCCGCAGCTCCCATTGGCTCAGCCGCACCAGGGGCTGAGCTAGGCCCGGCTCCACATCCACTGGTGGCCACTGCCCTGTCCCTGTCCCTGTCCTTGTCCCTGTGCCCATCCCTGTCCCCTCTGGACGCAGAGACCCCCCTCGCAGGAAGAGATGCTTTAATGGCACCTGGCCCTGGCCCCGAACATGCTGGGGGCTGCGGGCAGAGTTAAGGATGAAGCGGGGCCAGACCTGGGGTCAGAGCTGTCCTCGGGGCTGGCAGTGACCCAGAGGGCAGCTCTGGGATTTGGGGTGGCTCCAGGAATCCATGGGGCAGCTCTGAGATGTGGGGCAACTGCGAGACGCTGGGGGGCAGCTCCAGGACATGGGGCAGCTCTGGGATGTGGGGCAGCTTCGGGATGTGGGTGGCTCCAGGACCCCCTGCAGCAGCTCCAGGATGTGGGGCGGCTCCAAGACGTGGGGCGGCTCCAGGACGTGGGGCAGCTCCGAGACATTGAGCAGCTCTGCGATGTGGGTCGGCTCCAGGTCGTGGGGCAGCTCTGAGATGCTGGAGGGGCCTGGGGTGCCATGGGGCAGCTCCAGGATGTGGGGCATCTCTGGGACCCACCCCAGGGCGGCTACGAGATGTTGGGGGGCCCCGGGGTGCCACGGGGCAGCCGTGGGGCACCATGGGGCAGCTCCAGGCCTCGGCGGGGCAGCCGGCGCCGGTCAATCTCCTGGATCGAAGTGTAGCTGCCGCGGCCGCAGGGCTGGACTGGAGCGGCGAGGAGGAGGAGGAGGAGGATGACGAAGGCTCCCGTCGGCAGTGTCATGGTGAGAACAGCCCAGCTGAGCCCTGGGGGGGCAGATATAACCAGGCTGGGGCCAGGGGAGGCAGGGACACGTGTCAGAGCGTATCGGGGCATGTCGGGGCCCTGGGACACGTGTGGGCAGCCTGTGTTCCCGGGGGCGCAGGGACACCAAAGCCAGGACATGAAGCCCATGTCCCCATGGGTGTGGGGTCAGTGGAGCTGGGACATGGAGCCTGTGTCCCCATGGGTGTGGGGATGCCAGAGCCAGGACATGGAGTCCGTGTCTCGGGGGGAATGGGGACATCAGAGAAGGGATCCGGAGCCTGCATCCCTGGGGGTGTCGGGATACCAGAGTTAGGACCACAGCCCATGTCCCCGTGGACACCAGAGCCAGGAGATGGACCCTATGTCCCCATGGGCATGGGGACAGCAGAACCAGGACCCAGACCCACGTCCCCATGGGCATAGGGACGCCACAGCCTGTGTCCCTGTGGGCATGGGAACACCAGAGCTGGGATGGGACACAGACCCCATGTCCCTGTGAGTGTCAGGGTACCGGATGCAGGACCCAGCCTCCGCGTCCCCATGGGCATGGGGACACCGGAGCTGGGACACGGAGCCCATGTGCCCGTGGGTGGCGTGGGGCTGCCAGAGCCGGGACAGAGTGTCCCTGCTGGGGGCTATAAAGCGTGGCAGCCCCGCGGCTGGGGCACCCATGGGTGCCCTGGTGCAGGCGGCGCTGGCCCTGGCGCTGTGCGGCATGGCAGCCGCCTGTGGCGCCGGATCCCAGGCCCCCCCTGCCATGGCACCCCCCACGCCCAGCATGTCAACGGGGCTCCCGCCTGGCCACCTGGCCGTGTCCAACGGGGGCACCAAGGGCACCTGGGGGCCCCCTGAGTTCTGCAGCGCCGGGCACCACGCCAAGGGCTTCTCCATCAAGGTGGGGATGAGGGGACAGGGAGAGGGATGACGGAGTGGGGGACATGGAGCTGGGGGAGATGTAGAGCCAGAGGGGACACGGAGCTGGGAGAGGGACATGGATCCCAGGGGAACATGGAGCTGGGCAGGGAGGGCGGGGGACAGATAGATCCTTTGGAGGGAAATGGATCCCCAGAGGGAACACAGAGCCAGGAAGGGACGCAGAGCTTGGGGGGGGGGGGGGGGATGATACAGATCCTAGGGTGGGACACGAATCCTGATGGGGGACACAGATCCTGAGGGGGGATGACATGGATCCCAGGGGGGACACAGATCCCAGGAAGGGACACAGATCCCGAGGGGGGACACAGATCCTGGGAAGAGACATGGATCCCAGAGGGGACACGGATCCCAGGGAGGACACCAATCCTGGGAAGGGACGCAGATCCCGGGAGGTGGGCGCGGAGCTGCCGGCTGCTGACCCCTCCTGGCCCCAGGTGGAGAAGGGGCAGAAACCCACCAAGGACCACGTGGCCCTGACAGGGGTCGGGCTGCTCTGCACCGACAGCAACTTGGTCACCTCAGCCCAGGGCAGGTGGGTGCTGGCAGCTGGGCTTACTGGGATGCACTAGGATGGTCTGGGATGGGAGGTGGTGGATTCTCTGCTGTCTCATATAGGGCTGTGCATGGGCTGGGGAGGGGGAAATGGCCTCTACCCCAGGGCTGGGGGATCTGCAAAGCTCTAAAGGGACTGGGGTGCACTGGGGGGACTGGGACAGACTAGGGGGACGGGGATAGGAAGGGAGGTGATGGATTCTCTGTTGTCTTGTATAGGGTTGTGCATGGGGGTGGGGAGGGGGAAATGGCTTCTAACTGAGGGCTGGAGGGTCTGGGGGCATTGGGATGGACTGGGAGGATGGGGGGTGTTGGGGAGACTGGGAGAGACTGGGGGCAGGTCCCAGGGCTGTGCGCCATGTCCTGACCCCCCTCTTGGCCAGCAGCTGGGGCGTCTGGTCGCACAGCATCGTGTGCCCGGCGGGGCTGCTCACCCGCTTCCGGCTGCGGGTGCAGGCGCCGCAGGGCGACTTCGATGACACGGCGGCCAACAGCGCCGAGTTCGCCTGCGCTGACGGCTCCCGCCTGCGCCTGCCCGCCGGCACGCGGGGCCGCTGGGGCGACTGGAGTCCCCGCTGCAGCCCCGGCACCGCCGTCTGCGGCCTGCAGACCCGCGTACAGCCCCCCCAGGGCAACGGCGACGACACCGCCCTCAACGACCTGCGCCTGCTCTGCTGCTCCTGAGGTGCCCCGAGATGCTGCCGGCCCCCCCCCCCCGAAACACCTGGCTCCCCCCTGCAACCAGCTGCATCCCCCCAGAACACAGGGACCCCCCCAAAACACAGGACCCTCCCCCAAAAGCCACCCCCCCAACCCAGCTTCCCAATAAAAGCCTTTGCAGGGACCGGTGGCCCTGGTGCGCGGTCAGGGGCTCGGGGGCGGCACACCCCAGCTCTGCCCCTGCCGGGAAGGCTGGGAAAGGCCGGAAAGGGCCGGAAAGGGCTGGGAAGGGCTGGGAAGGGGTGGCTGCGCCGCGCCCCAAGGCCGTGGGGGGGCAAGGTCCGGAGCTGCCCTGCCGGGGGGGGAATGGGGCAACGCTGCTCTCACTGCCCATCACAACCCCCGGTGAGACAGCAGAGATCCCCCCCCCCTCCGGCCCGCCCCAACAACCTCCCGGCGGCCTTTGCCCCCGCGCAGGGCTATAAACGATGGCGCGGGCGCACGGGGCCCCAGCCATGGCGCTGTCCCCGTCCCCGTCCCTGTGGGTGGCCCTGGCCCTGCTGCTGGCCCTGCCTGGGGGGGGCCACCCCCGGGGGGTCCCCGTGGGGCACATCTCCGTGGAGAACGGGGGGCCGTGGGGCGAGTGGGGCGAGCCCGAGTTCTGCCCCAAGGGCTCCTATGCCACCGGCTTCCAGCTGAAGGTGGGATGGGGATGGCGGTGGGGGGAACGTGGGTGTACATGGGGACACGGGGGACCTCAGAGGGTCACAAGGGGACACAAGGATGGGGGTGTACATGGGCACCTGGGGGACATCAGGGGGTGATGAGGGGACATGGGGATGGGGGTGTACATGGGGACCCAGGGGACATCAGGGGGCATGGGGGAACACAAGGGGACACGGGGATGTGGGGGTACATAGGGACCCAGGGGACATGGGGGGACATGGGGGGACACGGGGACATGGGTGTACATGGGGACATGGGGGATATTGGGGGGATGGGGGGGACATGGGGATGTGGATGTGCATGGAGATATCAGGGGACATCAGGGCGACAGGGGCATATGGGGAGTGCAGGGGACATGGGGGACACAGAATGACGCTGGGTGACACGAGGGGACTAGGGGTGATGGAGGGATGGGAGGACATGGGGGGCACGGGGGACATGGGGAGGACATGGGAGATGGCTGACAGCCCCACGGCACCCCCCAGGTCGAGGATCCCCAGGGCTCCGGTGATGACACGGGGCTCAACGCCATCCGGCTGCTCTGCGACGGGGCAGGGACTGTCACCTCCAGCCAGGGCGTGTGGGTACCGGGGTCCCCTATGGGGATGGGGGCAGCCACCGGGGGGGATGTCCCCTGTGTCCCCATAGGGGCTGATAAGGTGCCCCCCTTGGCCCCAGACAGGGTGGTTGTTCCCCAATGATCCCAGATGGGGATGATGGGACTGCATTGACCCACACAGGGTGGTTGCTGCCCATTGACCCCATAAGAGTTTGATGGGACCCCATAGTCCCCATAAGAGGATGATGGGACCCCAATGACCCCACACGGGTTGATGGGACCTCATTGACTCCATATGGGGTTGATGGGACCCCAATGACCCCACATGGCATGATTGTTCCCCTTGACCCCACATGGGGTGATGAGACTCTATTGATCCCATAAAGGGGTGATGGGACCACATCGCCCTGTAAGGGGTGACTCACGGTGGGGGTCCTGCTCCCGCAGATGGGGCAGGTGGAGTCGGGCCCAGTTCTGCCCCACGGGGCAACTGACAGCCTTCCGGCTGCGAACAGAGGAGCAGCAGGGCCGGGGGGACGACACAGCCGCCAACGCCCTGGACTTCCGCTGCTCCCAGGGCCACCTGCTACAGGGTGCTGGGTCGCCATGGGGCAGCTGGGGGGCCTGGAGCCCCGCGTGTGCCCCGGGGGGCATCTGTGGCCTCCAGACCCGCGTGGAGTACCCCCAGGGCCGCGGCGACGACACCGCCCTCAACGACGTCCGCTTCTTCTGCTGCCAGTGAGCCCACCCCACGGCGGCCCTACGGCGGTGCCTGCCACCCCCAGGCTGCCCCGTGGAGCTGCTGCCTACCCCGTGGACCTTCTTCCTACCCTACAGACCCCCTTCTGCCCTATAGATCCCCTCCCTGCCCTATAGACCCCTCCCTGCCCCATACGCTCCCTCCTGCCCTATGGACCCCTGTCTAGCCCCAGCGATTAAACGATCCCCCCCCCCTTGCTCTCTGTGTCGCAGCCACTAGCCGGGGACAGGGCTGGGGGCGATGGAGGGCTAGAGGGGGGCTCTACGGGATCACACAGGCCCGTGTTGGGCTCTGCGGGCTCGTTTGGTCCTGTACGGGGCTCCACAGGCTCATATGGGCCTGTGCTGGGCCCTACAGACTCATAGGAGCCCATGCTGGGCTCCATAGGCTCATATGGGTCCGCACAGGGCTCTACGGGCTCGTACAGGCCTGCGCTGAGCTCGTACGGGTCCACGCCAGACCCTACGGGCTCGTACGGGTCTGCAGGCGGCTCTACGGGCTTGTATGGCCCGCACCAAACTCTATGGGCTTCTACTGGCCTGCATGGGGCTATACGGGCTCATACAAGCCCACACCAGGCCCTATGGGCTCGTACGGGCCCGCGCCGGGCTCTACGGGTCTGCACGGGGCTCTAGGGTCTGTGGCTTCACTAAGCTGATAAGCATAGCAGGGCTTTGGGAGGTGGAGGGCTGGAGAGGTGGCATGGGGCCAGCAGGCTGCCTTGCTGCCCAGTGGACTTGGGGGGCGTTTCCAGGGACCGCAGGCAGAGGGTCACCCGGACATCTGAGAGGTCTCAGCTTTCCTTCTCCTGCCTGCAGTGCATGAGAGCATGGGCGGGTGAAACAGGACTGCTTGTCCCTCCTTTCTGTGTGGGGTATGTGCATTTCTGTGCAAAGCAAGCCACTTCTGGCGCTGCAGTGTCTGTCAACACTGCGCTTCCCCTGAGGAACATCATCTACCGAAGGCCAGAGTTCACCGGGTGTCTGAGCGAGCCTGAGCACCTACAAGGGCTGCCATGACATCCTGGTGAGGAAACGGAGCTGGAGAAGCTGACGGTCAGTCGTAACTGCGGGAGCACACACGGGCCACAGACTAGGGGACAGTCCTGGGAGCGCAGTCGCCTGGCCTCTTGCGTCCCAGCCTCGTTGCAGGCGCTGAAGCACAGTCCGGCAGTTGAAAGAGTCTCACGGCTGAGAGCTCCCGGGGGGGATCTACAGCCAGCCACGGAGGACAAGCTCGGACCGGCAGCGTGGGCACAGCTATGTCCTGGGGCTGCGCCGTGCGTGCGAGAGGCTGGGAAGCGGAAGGCAGTCGTCCCAGAGTTGGGGATGGGGAGATGGTGCGGCAGTCTGGGTGCTGCTGCGAGGAGGGAGCGGGAGGTTGTTTTTTTGGGACTGAAGGTGAGTGCAAGCAATACGTGAGTGATGGGTGTGCCCAGGAGTGGGAATGCAAGTGATGTGTCAAGTGGTTAGGTTGCTTGGAGTACTAATGTTCATAAAGTGGATAACAGGCTAAAAACACACTTGTTTCACATCCTAAAAAATATTTACCAGGCTGCAGTGTTTTACCCTAGTTCTGGCCACTGTGAGGCATTTTCTGGTTATTCTTTAGGGTACACTTTACTGGCCAGAGGAAAAGATTTTGGGGGGATTTTGGATTTTGTTTGCCCAGGGAGCTGCGAGGACTGAAAATATGAAGTTAATTGTAACGGAGATGAATTAGTGCTTGCGGTGTTTCAGGTAGGTTCAGTGGAAGCGCAGCTTAGTGCAGTGCTGTGCAGCGATTCTCGCACGTGCTGGCGGTTGAACGGTGGCTAAAACCAAGCTTATAAACAGCAACTGTAACATGATTCTGACGCAGGTCTTCCTGTTCTGCCGCACTTCTAAATGAAGGGGAAACTTCTTAACCTGTGGGCACAACTCCTTGGCTTCTCTTTACTCTTCTCACGCTTATGTGTGCTTTGCTGTTTCTTGCTTAAAGCTGAGGGTTTGGAGTCTTTCCCTTAAGGTTTATTGTTTCGTTTGCTGTTGAGAGTCTCTCATTCAGGGATCACGGTTTATCACATTATTTTGTGGGGTTGTTTTTACTGGTCAGCGTTTACAGTTTGTTCACTTAGTGATCAGGGTGCAGGATTTAAAATCCAGCCTCATCCATAAATTTTAAAGCCTCTGCAACCATTTAGGTTCCAAGATTTGCAGTTTGTGACTTAGGGTTCATGGCTTACGCCTTACTGATAAATGACAAGGGCTATTTTATTTTATTTTATTTTTTACTTTTGTTGAGCCCGAGCTCTCCATTTTTCCTCTCGTCCCCTGAGTACTCCCTTTTCCTCTCTGTACCCCCAGGGCTCTCCCTTGAGCTTTCAGCCAGCACCTGAGGAGCTGGAGTGTCTCTGCTGCCCTGGCAGCCCCAGCTGTGCCTGATGGGGCTGAGGGCAATTCCCTCCCCCTGGTTCCGGAGGGGCTGCAGCTGTGGGCCCCGGGGCTGGAACAAGCCCCAGGTGGGGCTGGGGGCACCGATGGCCGCGGCAGGCGCGCGCCGGGGCTGGGGCCGCAGTCGGGAGGAAGCTCGCGCAGGGGCCGGTCTGGGACAACGGAGCCGCCGCTGAGCACCGCCCGCCGGGACCGGCGCTGCGGCCGCACCGCGGGGGAGGTGAGCGGGGCCGGGGGGGGGGTCCGCGCTCGGGGGTCCCGGCGGACGGGAGCGTCCTGGGCAACGCGGCACAACCGGGGCGCCCCGGGCCGGGGGAAACCGCACCGGGGGCGGGGATGGCGGTGCACCGGGACGGTGGGGACGAGCGGAGCACCGGGGCCGGGGAGGTGGTGGGGACGGGGGGGCGCTGGGGCTGTGGTGGGGCGGGGGGAAGGGGGTAGGTCGGGGCTGGGGGGGGGGAGAAAGGGAGCGCGCCGGGGCTGGGGGGGGGGGGGGCGAGAAAGGCGGGGCTGGTGGTTTACTGCGCGGTCGGAATAGCGCGGTGGGGGGGACCGTTTCCGGGGGGGGGGAGGGATCCCAGGGGAAGACGTGGTGGGGGCGGGGGCAGCGGGGGCGCGGACCCGGGGCCGGTCGCGGCGGTGTCGGGGGAGCCTCAGGCCGGTGCTGGGGATCGCTGCGCTGGGCTCCGCGGCGGCTTCCGGGTCGCGCAGGGGTGGGGGGGCGGCGGTTGGGACGGAACGGAATCACCACAGGGTCAAACCTCACCGAGCGCAGCGGCCCGCGGCATGCCGGGAGCGGGAGTCTTCCGACACGGCACTTCCGGGTAGCCATATTGTTTCGCGCGGCATGCCGGGAGCGGGAGTCTTCCGGCACGGGGCTTCCGGGCGGCCATGTTGTTTCGCGTGGCATGCCGGGAGCGGGAGTCTTCCGACACGGCACTTCCGGGTAGCCATATTGTTTCGCGCGGCATGCCGGGAGCGGGAGTCTTCCGGCACGGGGCTTCCGGGCGGCCATGTTGTTTCGCGCGGCATGCCGGGAGCGGGAGTCTTCCGGCACGGGGCTTCCGGGCAGCCATATTGTTTCGCGCGGCATGCCGGGGGTAGTAAACTTCCGGCACGAGGCTTCCAGGCGGCCATGTTGTTTCGCGCGACATGCCGGGGGTAGTAAACTTCCGGCACGGGGCTTCCAGGCGGCCATGTTGTTTCGCGCGACATGCCGGGAGTAGTCTTCTGCCACGGGACTTCCGGGCACAGCATCCTGGGAGTTGTAGTGCTCTGGCATTGAGCTTCTGGGCAGCCATTTTAATCTGTAGGGCATGCTGGGAGGTGTTGCTTTCCTATAGTGGTCTTCTCGGGGACTGTCTTGTACCTTTAGAGGAGGCTAGAAGTGCAATTCTCTGTCAGCCGGTTTCCCACCAGCTGGCCATGTTGTGCTCTGTGGCATAGCAGGAGCTGCAGTCCCAGGTGCCTGTTTGATCCTTACTGGATGCATGTCGCTCACGAGAGAGTCCCCATAGGTCATCGAGGACAGTGGAGTTGCCCTGTCTTTCCTTGGTACAGGGCAGGAAGTGTTTTCCCTCTCTGATATGACCAGGTAGGGTTGTCCTCAGGGTCTGGAGCTGTTCTTGTTGGCCCTAGGGAGGGCAGGGAGAGCGTGAGGGGCTGTGCCGGCTCCCAGGAGTCATAACTTTGCTCAGGATTGGGGCCAGTTAGGCAGCAGCTATGAGGAGCAGCGGCGCTGGGAGGGGACAGCGCAGAGCCGTCCTGTTTTGCAGCACAAGGAAAAGTCTTCAAGGAACTGCCACCAGCACTGTTTCTGTCCAAGGATCCTAAAAGAGTCTGAGACACCCTGGAACAGCCCCAGAGACACTGTGTTACTGCCTCCCAAGGTCGCTGTGTTAACGTACCTCTAACTGGGTCGAAAGAGCCTGCAGGAGTCCTGGGCACAGGTACAGAGAACCCCCAGTTGCCTCTAAGGACCTAGAGCTGTATGTATTTTCATTACAAATATGGGATCTCTTTGATGCCTTGGTGCTGCTTCTGTGTCGCTCAGCGCCCGGGTCCGCTATGTTTCGGATCCACCCTCCTTGCTGTCCTCTGCACTGTTGGAGATGTTGGCCAGATCACGAGGCGTGTGCGGCTAAAAACTAGGCCAGGGTGTCTCAGCTGCCTGGTATAGGACCCTATCATGTAAATGAGAAAAAGGTGCTGCAGAGGACTAAGATGCAGGGGAGACTGAGAGGAGTAGAAGTAGTAGGGGAAAACAGTGATGAGGAAGGTGTGTTGTTAGAGACAGTACAGTAGAGAAGAGAGGGGGGGAAAAAACGCTCCTATGATGAAATAAAAGCTGTCCTTGAGAGAGATTTGCTTTTTGGCCTTCAGGTTATGAACCTGCATGACTTCCTGAGGACTGTTCTGAGCAGGTGGCGTCGCAGCTCATAATCGCCTAGGCAGTGATTCCCAGGTTGTCTGCCAAGACTACACAACAGCTGATAAGTGCCTGTGGAATGAAAGCAAAGGCCAGCTTCTCAGAGGTAAGAGGCAGAGTCTAGCGCACTGGGCTATTCTTTTAGCCCCCTTTGTGCCTCAGAGGTGTCTTCTGGCCCTGCAGCCCCTTTAGCCCCCCTCTAGTCCCTTCCGAAGTCCTCCGGAGGCCTCGGTTTTATCCTGGAGCCCTCCTTTGGCCCTCCAGCCCTCCTAGCAACCCTCTAGTCTGCTCTGGGAGCCTCTTTTGGCCAACATTGGGCCCCAGAGGCTTTCTTTTGCCTGCTGCTTCCCTGAGGAAATCTCAGCTCTGGACACCTCTTTTGGCCCAGAGGGTGCTGCAGAGTCCTCTGTCGGCCCTCCAGAACGCTTAGGACCCTTCTAGGGCGCCCTCGAGCACTCTTTTGGCCTTCCTTGTTCCCCAGAGCTGTCTTCTGGCCCTCCAGACCCCCAAGGAACTGTCTAGGAGCTCCAGAAGCCCTCCTGAGGTTGTCCTTGTTCCCTGGAGCTGTGTTCTGGTCATATAAGCCTCTTTAGAGCCTCCTCTACTGTTCTCTGGACCACTCTTTTGGCTTTCCTTGTTCTGCAGAGCTGTCCTCTGGTCCTCGAGGCCCCTTAGGAACAGTCTAGTAGCCCCAGAACCCCTCTTGAGCTGGTCTTATTGCCTAGGGGTTTTTTTCTGGGCTCTTGAGACTGCTTTAAGAGCCCTTTAGTGCCTTCAGAAAACGTCCAGAGCATTTTCTCGCCTCCAGGAGTCCCGTATTGGCCCTCCAGCCCCTTTAGCAGCTCTCAGTTTTGCTTTGGCCCCCTCTCTTGCCCTTTTATCTTCCCCCACAGACCTCTCTCGGCTCCCTAGGCCCTTTAGTACCCCTCTAGTGCACTCTGGACTCCTCTGTTTATTTTTCCTTTTTCCCTAGAGCTGTCTTTTGACTCTCTCAATCCTTTAGAATGTTTATAATGTCCTCAGATCTGCTGCTGAGGCTTTTCTTATGCCCCAGTGTTCTCTGTTCATCATCTAGTGGTCTCAGCACCCTCCTTTTTCCCCTGCACCCCTCAAAGAGGCTCTAGTTGTTCTCTACTGGCTTGTTTTTATTGTTATCTAGCTTCCATTAGAAATGTCCGGTCTGGATTGCTCTGTAGAGCTTTGGTGCGTCACACCGACTTCTGTCGGTCCTGCGGACCTCTGAGGAGCCCCTTTATTTTATTCCGGACTGTTCTTTGTTGTGCCCCAGAGCCCCGTGTCCGTCTCTCAGCCCTCTTAGCGTCCCTCTCGCGCCCTCGGGAGCCGTCCCGAGGTCTGCCCGCGTCAGTTCTCCAGTTAGCGATGCAGAGATAGCCTTCTCCTGGGTACCTAGCCATTCTATCTGCTGCCCCCTTTTTCTAATCGTTCTAGGTACTATACAGGAAACATTCTTCTTCAGAAGTATTTCTATAACAGAAGAGATCTTGTTCCAGGAGTTCATTTTAATATCCTGCTTTGCCCTACAGGAAATACTGCTCTGCCAGAACAGCTGTATTCTATGCAGACCAGAACCAATTAGAGCACTGCAGTATCACGTTCCCTTTATAGACTAGGTGGAACATTGTAATTTCTTTCTAAGTCTAAGCAGAACCCATGTCTAGCGTGTAATGCAAAGGCTTATACTAGTTAGAGCGGAAAGAAGCTTAACAACGTACCTCTTGATATCGTGGATGGGCTATTTGAAGCCTTAGTAGCAAAAGAGATGTTCTGTTTCATAGAAGAGGTTTTTTTATCCTGTCTGTGCCCTCCAGTCTAGATACTGAGCAGAAGAAAGAGAGTCTCTTCTGCGCAGCCCTGTGTATTTATGGCAGCCATTGGTTTGCCCCTCCCCTCCGAAGGGCTTGTGGGTAGGGCAGTGGGTGGGGCCTAGGGTTACATAAACCGGGGGTCTCTCCCTCCCCAGCTCATTCTGCTTTGGATCTCCTGCAGGAGCAGTGCTCTGGAATCACCTCAGCTAGTAACAGCATTCGAGGCTGTAAAGCGATCCCAGAAGACTTATTCCTACAGTTGGGGAAGCAAAGGCCATTCACGAACGTAAGAGCAGCGGGACGGCTCTGTGTTTTTTTCTTAGGCTTTGCACGAAGTCGTGGCGTGGAGAAGCCGAGCGCTGAGAGGGAGGCTGAGCAGGTGCGAGGGGCAGCTTGCGGCGGAGAGCTTTACGGTGCGGCAGGGTAGTGTCGGGCTGCCTCTGGGTGATGTCCTTTGCTTTGCTTTTTCAGGTGCTGTGTGGGCCTCTTCCAGAAGGGCCGAGGAGTTGAGGTGAGGGGAGCAGCGTGTCAGTAGTCGTAGGGCTGTTGGGTGCTGTCTGGCCACAGAGTAACTTTGTTGCGTTGGTTTTCCCAGGTGCTGGGGGGGGGGGAGTATCCCCCTTCCCCCCCCCCCCCAAGCTGCAGTGTCTGAGTTTGGACCGGGTGCGTCGCAGGTGAGGAGAGGGAGTGTGGTGTTTGGGAGGAGGGTGTTTTTGGGGGGAGAGGCCGGAGCCGTGGGGCACGCGGGTGCTGGCTCGCGCTCTGTTTTGGCAGGTGAGAAAGGGGAAGGTTTGTGACTGAAGGAAGATCCGAGAGGACGTGCCTGGCGTTGAGGCTGGCTCTTGAGGACGCGTGGGGATGGACAGCAGTGCCCAAGCTAAGTGGAGGGGGGTCAAGGGTGTTGGTGTGTTTTGGGCTGTGTGGGGTGTGTGCCAATCGGTGTAGTGTGGAGGCCTCCTGAGGGTGGGTGCTGTGCGTGCGGTAGAGGCAGCAGGGGGTGTGCTAGGCCTGGCAGCTCCAGCCTGTATCTGTGTCGTTGTGTTCTGTGTGTGTTGTAGGTGTCCTGTGTTTTGCTCAGGTCTTGATGTTGCTCTTGTTCTTTGTGCTCGTGGAGCATGGCACAGATGTTGCATCAGTAGCACGGTAGGCATCCGGAGGCTTTCGAGTGGCCTGAGCGTTCAGCATTGTGCCAGTGGATGGTGCCTCCTCCTGTGCTGCCTGTGAGAGGGGCTGGTGGTTGCACTGAATTTGCATTGTAGGTGTCTGTGGCTGGCCATCTTTGCAGTGATGTTTGAGCGCTTGTCGGCCGCTCTTCGCTCGTCTTCTGCGGCGGCCGCTCTTCGCTCGTCTTCTGCGGCGGCCGCTCTTCGCTCGTCTTCTGCGGCGGCCGCTCTTCGCTCGTCTTCTGCGGCGGCCGCTCTTCGCTCGTCTTCTGCGGCGGCCGCTCTTCGCTCGTCTTCTGCGGCGGCCGCTCTTTTTTGTCTTTGTGGCATCCTTTCAGGGTTTTCTTGCCTGCATGGTCGCAGCCTTGGGTCCTTTTGGCCAGCCTCTTGTGCTTCTGTAGTCCTGGCTTTGCTGGCCCCTTGCTGTCACAGCTTGTGGCATTTGACTCTTTCCTAGGCTTCTCCTGAGCCTCTGAGGTGCACGGTTGTGCTGTTGTAGGGCTTTGTGGCCAGCAGGGTCTTATGCATGGGAATCGTTCTTTCTGCCTAGGGCTTTGCTCTGTGTTTGTGTGTGCTGTTTGTGTGTGTGCATGTTTGTTTGGGGCTGGAGGTGCCTTGCCTGTGGGTTTTAGCGATGACAGCGTGCAGAGTGGAGTGGTGATGGGGAGCAGATGATGATTGATCAGGCTTTGGGTCCTGCATTTTTCTGTTGTTTTTTGCAGATGTGGAGCAGTGTCGTGGGTGCCCGAGGGAGACGGAGGACGAGCAGGGCCTGCGCAAAGCAGGTGAGCGTGTGAGTGTTGTTGGCAGGAGGGTGTCTTGGGCAGCGGTTCCCTGAACAATGTTTGTTTTGTGTTTGTAGGTGGGAAGCCGTGAGGCAAGTGGGTTGCTTGTGCCTCGGAGGAGGCCGGCCAGGTGAGTGTTGGTGTGAGAGATGGAGCAGAGCGTGGAGCGGGGCTGTTGTGTTGTTGGTGCTGTGCCTGTTGCCCAGTGCTGTTCTGGTTTTGCAGGTGCGTGGCAGAGCTTGGCGTGGCCTCCTGTAGCCTGACAGTGGGGAAGGGTGAGCGGCGCAGGTAAAGGTGTGGGAGCGGTGGGTGGGTGTGGACGGGCTGCAGTTTTGTGGCCATCCCCTCAAGGTGTGGTATTGTCTCTGACTTTGCAGGTGCAGGATGCAGTTGTGGCGTGGAGAAGGTGAGTGCTGAGGCGGAGGCTGAGCAGGTAAGAGGGGGCAGCTTGTTGTTGAGAGCTTTATTCTGTGGTTGGGTGGTGTCGGGCTGCCTTTTGGTGATGTGTTCTGTTGTGCTTTTTTTCAGGTGCTGTGGGGGGCCTTTTCTGGGATGGCTGAGGATCTGAGATGCAGTAGAATGGTGAGTCCTTTGTAGTAGGGCTGTTGGGTGCTACCTGGCAGAAGAGTAACTTCGTGTTGTTTTTCCCAGGTGCTGTGGGTGTGCGAGCACTGGGCACGATGTGTGAGTTTGGAAGGGACGTGTTTCAGGTGAGCGGAGGGACCGTGGTGTTTTGGAGGGGGGTGTTTTTTGGGGAAGAGGCTGGAGGTGTGTGGCATGCAGGTGATGGTTTGTGGTCTGTTTTGGCAGGTGGTGAGGGCGAAGGTTTGCGACTGAAGGAAGATCAGAGAGGGCGTGCCTGGCATCGAGGCTGGCTCTTGAGGATGGACGGTGATGCGCAGCAGTGCCCAAGCTAAGTGGAGGGGGCCAAGGGTGTTGGTGTGTCTTGGGCAGTGTGTGTGTGTGTGTGTGTGTGGACAATCAGTGTGTTGTGTGGAGGCTTCCTCAGGATGAGTGCTGTGTGTGAGGTAGAGGTGGGTGTGGTAGTCTGGGCAGCTCCAGCCTGTGTCTGTGTTGTGTGCTGTGTGGTGTGTGTTGTAGGTGTCCTGTGTTTTGCTGAGGTCTTGATGTTGCTGTTGTCCTGTGTGATGGTGGAGCATGGTGTAAACTTTGCAGGGCTAGGGTGTTAGGCATCCGCAGGCTATTGAGTGGCCTGAGCGCTCAGTGTTGTGTCGAGGGACGGTGTCTCCTCGTGTGCCGCCCACCCAAAGGGTCGGTGTGTTGCGCTGAATTAGCATCGTAGCTGTCTGTGGCCGCTCATCTTTGTGGCGATGCTCCTTGCCTTCCGTGGCCGCTCATCTTTGTGGCGATGCTCCTTGCCTTCCGTGGCCGCTCATCTTTGTGGCGATGCTCCTTGCCTTCCGTGGCCGTTCATCTTTGTGGCGATGCTCCTTGCCTTCCGTGGCCACTCTTCCTCGCCTTCCGCGGTCGCTCGTCTTTGCGGCGATGCTCTTCCTCGCCTTCCGCGGTCGCTTGTCTTTGTGGCGATGCTCTTCCTCGCCTTCTGCGGCCGCTCTTCCTCACCTTCATGGCATCCTTTCAGGGTTTTCTTCCCTGTGTGGTTTCAGCCTTGGATCTTTCTGGCTGGCCTCTTGTGCATTGATGGTCCTGGCTTTGCTGGCTGCTTTCTGTCACGGACCGTGGCGTTTGACTTTCCTGGGCTTCTCCCAAGCCTCTGAGCCGCACAGTTGTGGCATTGTAGCGCTTTGTGGCCTGCAGGGTCCTATGCATGAGAACTGTTCTTTCTGCCTAGGGCTTTCCTCTGTGTTTGTGTGTGTGCATGTTTGTTTGGGGCTGGAGGTGCGTTGCCTGTGGGTTTTAGCAATGGCAGTGTGCAGCATGGAGTGGTGAAGGGGAGTGGAATGGGGATAGGTCTGCCTTTGGGTGCTGCAGTTTGTGTTGCTTTTGCAGATGCAGAGCAGTGTTCCAGGTACTTGAGGGAGATGGAGGAAGACCGAGACGTGCTCTAAGGAGGTGAGCTTGTGAGTGCTGTTGGCAAGAGAGTGTTCTGGGTGGTGGTTTGCTGAATGCTTTTTGTTTTGTGTTTGTAGGTGGGAAGCCGTGAGGCAAGTGGGTTGCTTGTGCCTAGGAGGAGGCCGGCCAGGTGAGTGTTGGTGTGCGAGATGGAGCAGAGCGTGGAGCGGGGCTGTTGTGTTGTTGGTGCTGTGCCTGTTGCCCAGTGGTGTTCTGGTTTTGCAGGTGCGTGGCAGAGCTTGGCGCGGCCTCCTGTAGCATGACAGTGGGGAAGGGTGAGCGGCACAGGTAAAAGTGTGGGAGTGGTGGGTGGGTGTGGACGGGCTGCAGTTTTGTGGCCATCCCCTCAAGGTGTGGTATTGTCTCTGACTTTGCAGGTGCAGGATGCAGTTGTGGCGTGGAGAAGGTGAGTGCTGAGGCGGAGGCTGAGCAGGTAAGAGGGGGCAGC
Organism: Struthio camelus; assembly: GCF_040807025.1. Lineage (NCBI taxonomy): Eukaryota > Metazoa > Chordata > Aves > Struthioniformes > Struthionidae > Struthio > Struthio camelus. The sequence continues at coordinate 148,251 of NW_027182728.1, forward strand.
TTGTCGTTGAGAGCTTTATTCTGTGGTTGGGTGGTGTCAAGCTGCCTCTCAGTAATGTCTTTTGTTGTGCTTTTTTCAGGTGCTGTGGAGGGTGTCTTCCCAGATGGCTGAGGATTTGAGGTGAGTGGCACGGTGTGCCGTTTGTAGTAGGGCTGTTGGGTGCTGCCTGGCGGAAGAGTGACTTTTGTGTTGTTTTTCCCAGGTGCTGTGGGTGTCCTAGTGCTGGGCAGGATCTCTGAGTTTGGAAGGGACGTGTTTCAGGTGAGCGGAGGGACCGTGTTGTTTTGGAGGGGGGTGTTTTTTGGGGAAGAGGCTGGAGCTGTGTGGCATGCAGGTGATGGCTTGTGCTCTGTTTTGGCAGGTGGTGAGGGTGAAGGAAGATCAGAGAGGGCGTGCCTGGCATCGAGGCTGGCTGTTGAGGATGGATGGTGATGCGCGGCAGTGCCCAAGCTAAGTGGAGGGGGCCAAGGGTGTTGGTGTGTCTTGGGCAGTGTGTGTGTGTCTGTGTGTGTGTGTGCTGCCAGTCATTACAGTGTGGAGGCCTCCTTAGGGTGGGTGCTGTGTGTGAGGTAGAGGGAGAGGGGGGTGTGGTAGTTCGGGCTGCTCCAGCCTGTGTCTGTGTTGTTGTGTGCTGTGTTCTGTGTGTGTTGTAGGTGTCCTGTGTTTTGCTGAGGTCTTGATGTTGCTGTTGTCCTGTGTGATGGTGGAGCACGGTGTAAACTTTGCAGGGCTAGGGTGTTAGGCATCCGCAGGCTATTGAGTGGCCTGAGCGCTCAGCGTTGCGTCGAGGGACGGTGTCTCCTCGTGTGCCGCCCACCAAAAGGGTCGGTGTGTTGCGCTGAATTAGCATCGTAGCTGTCTGTGGCCGCTCATCTTTGTGGCGATACTCCTCGCCTTCCGTGGCCGTTCATCTTTGTGGCGATGCTCCTCACCTTCTGCGGCCGCTCTTCCTCGCCTTCTGTGGCCGCTCATCTTTGCGGCGATGGTCTTCCTTGCCTTCCGTGGCCACTCTTCCTCGCCTTCCGTGGCCGTTCATCTTTGGCGATGGTCTTCCTTGCCTTCCGTGGCTACTCTTCCTCGCCTTCCGTGGCTGTTCATCTTTGTGGCGATGCTCCTCACCTTCTGCGGCCGCTCTTCCTTGCCTTCCGTGGCCACTCATCTTCGTGGCGATGCTCTTACTCGCCTTCTGCGGCCACTCTTCCTTGCATTCCGTGGCCGTTCATCTTTGTGGCGATGCTCTTCCTCGCCTTCCGCGGCCACTCTTCCTTGCCTTCGTGGCATCCTTTCAGGGTGGTCTTCCCTGTGTGGTTTCAGCCTTGGATCTTTCTGGCTGGCCTCTTGTGCATTGATGGTTTTGGCTTTGCCAGCTGCTTGCCATTATGGGCTTCTCCTGTGCCTGTGAGCTGCAGGGATGTGTTGTTGTAGGGCTTTCTGGCCGAGAGTGTTGTTTGTGCTGTGATTGTTGTTGTGTCTGTGTGTGTGTGTCTTTGTGTGTGGAGCTGGAGCTGCCTCGCCTGTGGGTGTAGTAGAGGGTGTGGGCTGTGCTAAGTACTGTCTCCCTGGGACCTTGTTAGGGTTTCTGTGAGAGTGAAACTGTAAGGCAAAGCATAGTTTTATTGTTTGTATATTTATTTATTGATGGATAGGAATGGTGTTTTTGGTGGGAGCCTGTTCACGGCAGTGCAGCGTTCCCTTTTAAATGGGTGGAAATCGGCTGTGTTAGTAGAGGTGAGGAATGGCTGCGGTGGGAGGCTGTGGGTAATTGTGTGGTTGTTGTTTGGGTTTGGTATTGAGCGTATCTAAGTCTGTATGCATGTGTTTGGTTTGTTTTCTGATTGTACTTAGCATTTAGGTTTTTTTTTTAATGGAAACCCCCAGGTGGGTGATTTTTTTTCCCCCTGACTTTGTTTTCCTGTGGTGTTGTTCACTGTCTGAGGTGATTTGATCCTTGCCAATGTTGCTGTGCAGGTAGGGCTGGGTTTTTTTTTTTAGGCAGGGTGGTATGTGGAAACGCTCGGTAATGCTGTTTCTGTGAGCGGTCCTAAAAACTGGTGCTGTTTGCCATGTAGTGCAGGGGGGCAGAGTGCCTGTGGTGGGACTGAGTGGGCAGTTGTGTGGATGTTGGGTGGTTGTTGGTATGGAATGTGTCTAACCTTGTATGCACCTTTTGTTCTTACAGGCTGTAGTTAGCAAGTAAAATTTTTTTCCATTTTTATTTTAAAAAAAAAAAAAACCCCAGCCGGGGGATTTTTTTTTTGCTTCCCCCGGCTGGGTTTTTTTTTTCCCCGGTCCCGGTCACTCTGTGAGGCGACGATCATCGCCAATGTCGGTGCGGAGCTGTGGCTCGGGGCTGGGGTTTTCTAGGCAGGGCGGTATTTGGAAGCGCTTGGTAATGTTGTTACCGAGAGCTGTCCCAAAAAACTGCAGGTGTTTCCTTGTAAGTGCAGGGAGGTAGAGTGTATGCTGCCGGATGGGTGTAGCATCGGTGCGATTGCAGAGAAGGTCGGTGACGAGTGTGTGCAGCTGCTGTGGATGGTGGGCTGGTATGTTATGTTGTCGGGGTGGTTTTGTTTAGTGTTTTGTAACTGACATGTCTTTCCCCCCTCCCTTTTTTTTTTTTGCAGGTGCAGAAGCAGCTGTCCTGTAGTGTGGAGGTGAGCGTGCTTATGTAGTGAGGAATGAAGGTGGAGGTGTTTCTGATGCTGTTGGAATAAGGAGATTGTTGTGGTTTTTTTTTCTTTTTGGAGCAATAAAGATGATAGAGGTGGCTGTGTTTGTGTCTCCTTTCCAATAAAGAGGATGTTGTTGTTTGTTTCTGTTGTGTTATTTCCAGTACATGTTGCACGGAAGTCCTTTGCTCTTGTTCCTCTTCCCCTTTCAAGTTAAAATAGGAGAGAAAATTTGTCCTGGTTCTTATTTGTATGGTGGTCTTTCTATGGCCTCCTAAAAAAGAAAGAAAGAGCGGGACCAATTTTTTCTCTTATTTTGTCTCTCATTGACCTTCTTTGTTTCTTTCTCCCTCCTGCCTTGTTGTCTTCCTTGGCTTTCCCCCTCTTGCTTTGTGCTTCCTTTTGCTTTCTCCCTCTGTGTTCTTTCCTGTAGTTTTTCTATTTTATCTCTACTGTGATAATGTTAGCTTTATGTTGATTATTCTATTTCTCCTTATTTCAGTATTTCTCCTTTTTTTTTTTCCCCTTTTCCTCTGTGGTTAGATTTCCCCCTCTGGGCTCTGTTTTTATTTTATGATTTTTGTCCATCTCCTCTTTCCCTCTCTTTGCTCTTTCCCTCTCTTTGCTCTTTCCCTCTCTTTGCTCTTTCCCTCTCTTTGCTCTTTCCCTCTCTTTGCTCTTTCCCTCTCTTTGCTCTTTCCCTCTCTTTGCTCTTTCCCTCTCTTTGCTCTTTCCCTCTCTTTGCTCTTTCCCTCTCTTTGCTCTTTCCCTCTCTTTGCTCTTTCCCTCTCTTTGCTCTTTCCCTCTCTTTGCTCTTTCCCTCTCTTTGCTCTTTCCCTCTCTTTGCTCTTTCCCTCTCTTTGCTCTTTCCCTCTCTTTGCTCTTTCCCTCTCTTTGCTCTTTCCCTCTCTTTGCTCTTTCCCTCTCTTTGCTCTTTCCCTCTCTTTGCTCTTTCCCTCTCTTTGCTCTTTCCCTCTCTTTGCTCTTTCCCTCTCTTTGCTCTTTCCCTCTCTTTGCTCTTTCCCTCTCTTTGCTCTTTCCCTCTCTTTGCTCTTTCCCTCTCTTTGCTCTTTCCCTCTCTTTGCTCTTTCCCTCTCTTTGCTCTTTCCCTCTCTTTGCTCTTTCCCTCTCTTTGCTCTTTCCCTCTCTTTGCTCTTTCCCTCTCTTTGCTCTTTCCCTCTCTTTGCTCTTTCCCTCTCTTTGCTCTTTCCCTCTCTTTGCTCTTTCCCTCTCTTTGCTCTTTCCCTCTCTTTGCTCTTTCCCTCTCTTTGCTCTTTCCCTCTCTTTGCTCTTTCCCTCTCTTTGCTCTTTCCCTCTCTTTGCTCTTTCCCTCTCTTTGCTCTTTCCCTCTCTTTGCTCTTTCCCTCTCTTTGCTCTTTCCCTCTCTTTGCTCTTTCCCTCTCTTTGCTCTTTCCCTCTCTTTGCTCTTTCCCTCTCTTTGCTCTTTCCCTCTCTTTGCTCTTTCCCTCTCTTTGCTCTTTCCCTCTCTTTGCTCTTTCCCTCTCTTTGCTCTTTCCCTCTCTTTGCTCTTTCCCTCTCTTTGCTCTTTCCCTCTCTTTAGCATGCTAATTGGGAGTAATCAATTATTATCCCAATTTATTCAAATAATAATTCTTTACTCCCAATTAGCATCCTAACCCTGCCACTCATTTCATTAAATATGCAAATTCAGTTTCCATCCTCTTATTATTTTTATTGTTTTATATACAACATATACAGCAATCTATATACAGCAACCAACACCACCACCCCCCACCCCTAGGGGGAGCCTGCCACACTACAGTTACAGGAGTCACCCTACTCTCAGGGGTTTAGGGGTCAGGGTTAGGGAGCCATTTAGGGTCAGGGTCAGGGTTTAGGGTTAGGGTTAGGGTTAGGGTTAGGGTTAGAGCCATTTAGGGTTAGGGTTAGGGTTAGGGTTAGGGTTAGGGTTAGGGTTAGGGTTAGGGTTAGGGTTAGGGTTAGGGTTAGGGTTAGGGTTAGGGTTAGGGTTAGGGTTAGGGTTAGGGTTAGGGTTAGGGTTAGGGTTAGGGTTAGGGTTAGGGTTAGGGTTAGGGTTAGGGTTAGGGTTAGGGTTAGGGTTAGGGTTAGGGTTAGGGTTAGGGTTAGGGTTAGGGTTAGGGTTAGGGTTAGGGTTAGGGTTAGGGTTAGGGTTAGGGTTAGGGGTTAGGGTTAGGGTTAGGGTTAGGGTTAGGGTTAGGGTTAGGGTTAGGGTTAGGGTTAGGGTTAGGGTTAGGGTTAGGGTTAGGGTTAGGGTTAGGGTTAGGGTTAGGGTTAGGGTTAGGGTTAGGGTTAGGGTTAGGTTAGGGTTAAGGGTTAGGGTTAGGGTTAGGGTTCTTGACTTGTAACTTTACTTTAACTTTAACTTTACTTTAACTTTAACTTTAACTTTAACTTAACTTTAACTTTTAACTTTTAACTTTTACCTTTAACTTTAACTTTAACTTTAACTTTAACTTTAACTTTAACTTTAACTTTTAACTTTAACTTTAACTTAACTCTTTAAACTTTAACTTTAACTTTAACTTTAACTTTAACTTTAACTTTTAACTTTAACTTTAACTTTAACTTAACTTTAACTTTTATTTAACTTTAACTTACTTTAACTTTAACTTTAACTTAACTTTAACTTTAACTTTAACTTTAACTTTAACTTTAACTTTACTTTAACTTTAACTTTACTTTAACTTTAACTTTACTTTAACTTTACTTTACTTTAACTTTACTTTAACTTTAACTTTAACTTTAACATTTACTAACTTACTTTAAATTAACTTTAACTTTAGACTTTAACTTTAACTTTACTTTAACTTTACATTTGAACTTTAACTTTAACTTTAACTTTAACTTTAACTTTAACTTTAAACTTAACTTTAACTTTAACTTTAACTTTAACTTTAACTT